>NW_022142781.1:0-884 GCF_007565055.1 Rhinopithecus roxellana | reverse complement strand
AGTGACAAAGGAAATATCCACAGATGAAAACTGAAAGAAGCTTTCTTAGAAACTTCTTGGTGATGTGAATTCATCTCACAGAGTTACACTTATGTTTCGTGGAGCGTGCATTAAACTGTCTTTGAGGAATCTGAGAAGGGCTTCTTTGGATTATTGAGGCCTAGCTGATAAAGGAAATTTCATCCGTTCAAAAACGTGAAAGAAGCTTTCTGAGAAACTTCTTTCTGATCTGTGAGTTCATCTCACAGAGTTACAACCTCTGCCTCAAGAAGCAGTTGCTAACACTCTTTTCGTGGAATCTGCAAAGTGATATTTGGGAGCCTATTGGGGCCCATGGTGATAAAGGAAATATCCTCACATAATAACTAAAGAGAAGCTTTCTGAGAAACTGCATTGCCAAGTGTGAATGCAACCACAGAGTTACACGTTTCTCTTCAGTGATCAGTTTGTTAGCACAGTTTTCTGGAAATCTGCAATTAGATACTTCATAGCGCAATGAACATTACAGTGACAAAGGAAATATCCAGAGATGAAAACTAGAAAGAAGCTTTCTTAGAAACTTCTTGGTGATGTGAATTCATCTCACAGAGTTACACTTATGTTTCGTGGAGCAGTCCATTAACACTGTCTTTGAGGAATCTGAGAAGGGCTTCTTTGGATCACATTGAGGCCTACGCTGATAAGGAAATTTCATCCGTTCAAAACGTGAAAGAAGCTTTCTGAGAAACTTCTTTCTGATCTGTGAGTTCATCTCACAGAGTTACAACCTCTGCCTCAAGAAGCAGTTAGCTAACACTCTTTTCGTGGAATCTGCAAAGTGATATTTGGGAGCCTATTGGGGCCCATGGTGAAAAGGAAATATCCTCACATAATAACTAAAGAGA
>NW_022142780.1:0-7160 GCF_007565055.1 Rhinopithecus roxellana | reverse complement strand
TGGAGCAGTCCATTAACACTGTCTTTGGGGAAACTGAGAAGGGCTTCTTGGATCACATTGAGGCCTACGCTGATAAAGGAAATTTCATCCGTTCAAAACGTGAAAGAAGCTTTCTGAGAAACTTCTTTCTGATCTGTGAGTTCTTCTCACAGAGTTACAAACTCTGCCTCAAGAAGCAGTTTGCTAACACTCTCTTCGTGGAATCTGCAAAGTGATATTTGGGAGTCTATTGGGGCCCATGTGATAAAGCAAATATCCTCACATAATAACTAAAGAGAAGCTTTCTGAGAAACTGCATTGCCATGTGTGAATGCAACTCCAGAGTTACACGTTTCTCTTCATTGATCAGTTTGTTAGCACAGTTTTCTGGAAATCTGCAATTAGATACTTCATAGCGCAATGAACATTACAGTGACAAAGGAAATATCCACAGATGAAAACTAGAAAGAAGCTTTCTTAGAAACTTCTTGGTGATGTGTGAATTCATCTCACAGAGTTACACTTATGTTTCGTGGAGCAGTCCATTAACACTGTCTTTGGGGAAACTGAGAAGGGCTTCTTTGGATCACATTGAGGCCTACGCTGATAAAGGAAATTTCATCCGTTCAAAACGTGAAAGAAGCTTTCTGAGAAACTTCTTTCTGATCTGTGAGTTCTTCTCACAGAGTACAAACTCTGCCTCAAGAGCAGTTTGCTAACACTCTTTCGTGGAATCTGCAAAGTGATATTTGGGAGTCTATTGGGGCCCATGGTGATAAAGCAAATATCCTCACATAATAACTAAAGAGAAGCTTTCTGAGAAACTGCATTGCCATGTGTGAATGCAACTCCAGAGTTACACGTTTCTCTTCATTGATCAGTTTGTTAGCACAGTTTTCTGGAAATCTGCAATTAGATACTTCATAGCGCAATGAACATTACAGTGACAAAGGATACCACAGATGAAAACTAGAAAGAAGCTTTCTTAGAAACTTCTTGGTGATGTGTGAATTCATCTCACAGAGTTACACTTATTTTCGTGGAGCAGTCCATTAACACTGTCTTTGGGGAAACTGAGAAGGGCTTCTTGGGATCACATTGAGGCCTACGCTGATAAAGGAAATTTCATCCGTTCAAAACGTGAAAGAAGCTTTCTGAGAAACTTCTTTCTGATCTGTGAGTTCTTCTCACAGAGTACAAACTCTGCCTCAAGAAGCAGTTTGCTAACACTCTCTTCGTGGAATCTGCAAAGTGATATTTGGGAGTCTATTGGGGCCCATGTTGATAAAGCAAATATCCTCACATAATAACTAAAGAGAACTTTCTGAGAAACTGCATTGCCATGTGTGAATGCAACTCCAGAGTTACACGTTTCTCTTCATTGATCAGTTTGTTAGCACAGTTTTCTGGAAATCTGCAATTAGATACTTCATAGCGCAATGAACATTACAGTGACAAAGGAAATAACCACAGATGAAACTAGAAAGAAGCTTTCTTAGAAACTTCTTGGTGATGTGTGAATTCATCTCACAGAGTTACACTTATGTTTCGTGGAGCAGTCCATTAACACTGTCTTTGGGGAAACTGAGAAGGGCTTCTTTGGATCACATTGAGGCCTACGCTGATAAAGGAAATTTCATCCGTTCAAAACGTGAAAGAAGCTTTCTGAGAAACTTCTTTCTGATCTGTGAGTTCTTCTCACAGAGTACAAACTCTGCCTCAAGAAGCAGTTTGCTAACACTCTCTTCGTGGAATCTGCAAAGTGATATTTGGGAGTCTATTGGGGCCCATGGTGATAAAGCAAATATCCTCACATAATAACTAAAGAGAAGCTTTCTGAGAAACTGCATTGCCATGTGTGAATGCAACTCCCAGAGTTACACGTTTCTCTTCATTGATCAGTTTGTTAGCACAGTTTTCTGGAAATCTGCAATTAGATACTTCATAGCGCAATGAACATTACAGTGACAAAGGAAATACCACAGATGAAAACTAGAAAGAAGCTTTCTTAGAAACTTCTTGGTGATGTGTGAATTCATCTCACAGAGTTACACTTATGTTTCGTGGAGCAGTCCATTAACACTGTCTTTGGGGAAACTGAGAAGGGCTTCTTTGGATCACATTGAGGCCTACGCTGATAAAGGAAATTTCATCCGTTCAAAACGTGAAAGAAGCTTTCTGAGAAACTTCTTTCTGATCTGTGAGTTCTTCTCACAGAGTTACAAACTCTGCCTCAAGAAGCAGTTTGCTAACACTCTTCGTGGAATCTGCAAAGTGATATTTGGGAGTCTATTGGGGCCCATGTGATAAAGCAAATATCCTCACATAATAACTAAAGAGAAGCTTTCTGAGAAACTGCATTGCCATGTGTGAATGCAACTCACAGAGTTACACGTTTCTCTTCATTGATCAGTTTGTTAGCACAGTTTTCTGGAAATCTGCAATTAGATACTTCATAGCGCAATGAACATTACAGTGACAAAGGAAATAACCACAGATGAAAACTAGAAAGAAGCTTTCTTAGAAACTTCTTGGTGATGTGTGAATTCATCTCACAGAGTTACACTTATGTTTCGTGGAGCAGTCCATTAACACTGTCTTTGGGGAAACTGAGAAGGGCTTCTTGGATCACATTGAGGCCTACGCTGATAAAGGAAATTTCATCCGTTCAAAACGTGAAAGAAGCTTTCTGAGAAACTTCTTTCTGATCTGTGAGTTCTTCTCACAGAGTTACAAACTCTGCCTCAAGAAGCAGTTTGCTAACACCTCTTCGTGGAATCTGCAAAGTGATATTTGGGAGTCTATTGGGGCCCATGTGATAAAGCAAATATCCTCACATAATAACTAAAGAGAAGCTTTCTGAGAAACTGCATTGCCATGTGTGAATGCAACTCCAGAGTTACACGTTTCTCTTCATTGATCAGTTTGTTAGCACAGTTTTCTGGAAATCTGCAATTAGATACTTCATAGCGCAATGAACATTACAGTGACAAAGGAAATATCCACAGATGAAAACTAGAAAGAAGCTTTCTTAGAAACTTCTTGGTGATGTGTGAATTCATCTCACAGAGTTACACTTATGTTTCGTGGAGCAGTCCATTAACACTGTCTTTGGGGAAACTGAGAAGGGCTTCTTGGATCACATTGAGGCCTACGCTGATAAAGGAAATTTCATCCGTTCAAAACGTGAAAGAAGCTTTCTGAGAAACTTCTTTCTGATCTGTGAGTTCTTCTCACAGAGTTACAAACTCTGCCTCAAGAAGCAGTTTGCTAACACTCTCTTCGTGGAATCTGCAAAGTGATATTTGGGAGTCTATTGGGGCCCATGGTGATAAAGCAAATATCCTCACATAATAACTAAAGAGAAGCTTTCTGAGAAACTGCATTGCCATGTGTGAATGCAACTCCAGAGTTACACGTTTCTCTTCATTGATCAGTTTGTTAGCACAGTTTTCTGGAAATCTGCAATTAGATACTTCATAGCGCAATGAACATTACAGTGACAAAGGAAATAACCACAGATGAAAACTAGAAAGAAGCTTTCTTAGAAACTTCTTGGTGATGTGTGAATTCATCTCACAGAGTTACACTTATGTTTCGTGGAGCAGTCCATTAACACTGTCTTTGGGGAAACTGAGAAGGGCTTCTTGGATCACATTGAGGCCTACGCTGATAAAGGAAATTTCATCCGTTCAAAACGTGAAAGAAGCTTTCTGAGAAACTTCTTTCTGATCTGTGAGTTCTTCTCACAGAGTTACAAACTCTGCCTCAAGAAGCAGTTTGCTAACACTCTCTTCGTGGAATCTGCAAAGTGATATTTGGGAGTCTATTGGGGCCCATGTGATAAAGCAAATATCCTCACATAATAACTAAAGAGAAGCTTTCTGAGAAACTGCATTGCCATGTGTGAATGCAACTCACAGAGTTACACGTTTCTCTCATTGATCAGTTTGTTAGCACAGTTTTCTGGAAATCTGCAATTAGATACTTCATAGCGCAATGAACATTACAGTGACAAAGGAAATATCCACAGAGAAAACTAGAAAGAGCTTTCTTAGAAACTTCTTGGTGATGTGTGAATTCATCTCACAGAGTTACACTTATGTTTCGTGGAGCCGTCCATTAACACTGTCTTTGGGGAAACTGAGAAGGGCTTCTTGGATCACATTGAGGCCTACGCTGATAAAGGAAATTTCATCCGTTCAAAACGTTGAAAGAAGCTTTCTGAGAAACTTTTCTTTCTGATCTGTGAGTTCTTCTCACAGAGTGTACAAACTCTGCCTCAAGAAGCAGTTTGCTAACACTCTCTTCGTGGAATCTGCAAAGTGATATTTGGGAGTCTATTGGGGCCCATGGTGATAAAGCAATATCCTCACATAATACTAAAGAGAAGCTTTCTGAGAAACTGCATTGCAATGTGTGAATGCAACTCCCGAGTTACACGTTTCTCTTCATTGATCAGTTTGGTAGCACAGTTTCTGGAAATCGCAATTAGATACTTCATAGCGCAATGAACATTACAGGACAAAGGAAATATCCACAGATGAAAACTAGAAAGAAGCTTTCTTAGAAACTTCTTGGTGATGTGTGAATTCATCTCACAGAGTTACACTTTATGTTTCGTGGAGCAGTCCATTAACACTGTCTTTGGGGAAACTGAGAAGGGCTTTTCTTGGATCACATTGAGGCCTACGCTGATAAAGGAAATTTCATCCGTTCAAAACGTGAAAGAAGCTTTCTGAGAAACTTCTTCTGATCTGTGAGTTCTTCTCACAGAGTTACAAACTCTGCCTCAAGAAGCAGTTTGCTAACACTCTCTTCGTGGAATCTGCAAAGTGATATTGGGAGGTCTATTGGGGCCTCATGTTGATAAAGCAAATATCCTCACATAATAACTAAAGAGAAGCTTTCTGAGAAACTGCATTGCCATGTGTGAATGCAACTCCCAGAGTACACGTTTCTCTTCATTGATCAGTTTGTTAGCACAGTTTTCTGGAAATCTGCAATTAGATACTTCATAGCGCAATGAACATTACGTGACAAAGAATATCCACAGATGACAACTAGGAAAGAAGCTTCTTAGAAACTTCTTGGTGATGTGTGAATTCATCTCACAGAGTTACACTTAGTTTTCGTGGAGCAGTCCATTAACACTGTCTTTGGGGAAACTGAGAAGGGCTTCTTTGGATCACATTGAGGCCTACGCTGATAAGGAAATTTCATCCGTTCAAAACGTGAAAGAGGCTTTCTGAGAAACTTCTTTCTGATCTGTGATGTTCTTCTCAGCAGAGTTACAAACTCTGCCTCAAGAAGCAGTTTGCTAACACTCTCTTCGTGGAATCTGCAAAGTGATATTTGGGAGTCTATTGGGGCCCATGGTGATAAAGCAAATATCCTCACATAATAACTAAAGAGAGCTTTCTGAGAAACTGCATTGCCATGTGTGAATGCAACTCACAGAGTTACACGGTTTCTCTTCATTGATCAGTTTGTTAGCACAGTTGTCTGGAAATCTGCAATTAGATACTTCATAGCGCAATGAACATTACAGTGACAAAGGAAATATCCACAGATGAAACTAGAAAGAAGCTTTCTTAGAAACTTCTTGTGATGTGTGAATTCATCTCACAGAGTTACACTTATGTTTCGTGGAGCAGTCCATTAACACTGTCTTTGGGGAAACTGAGAAGGGCTTCTTGGATCACATTGAGGCCTACGCTGATAAAGGAAATTTCATCCGTTCAAAACGTGAAAGAAGCTTTCTGAGAAACTTCTTTCTGATCTGTGAGTTTCATCTCACAGAGTTACAAACTCTGCTCAAGAAGCAGTTTGCTAACACTCTTCTCGTGGAATCTGCAAAGTGATATTTGGGAGTCTATTGGGCCATGGTGATAAAAGCAAATATCCTCACATATAATAACAAGAGAAGCTTTCTGAGAAACTGCATTGCCATGTGTGAATGCAACTCACAGAGTTACACGTTCTCTTCATTGATCAGTTTGTTAGCACAGTTTTCTGGAAATCTGCAATTAGATACTTCATAGCGCAATGAACATTACAGTGACAAAGGAAATAACCACAGATGAAAACTAGAAAGAAGCTTTCTTAGAAACTTCTTGGTGATGTGTGAATTCATCTCCAGTTACACTTATGTTTCGTGGAGCAGTCCATTACACTGTCTTTGGGGAAACTGAGAAGGGCTTCTTGGATCACATTGAGGCCTACGCTGATAAAGGAAATTTCATCCGTTCAAACGTGAAAGAAGCTTTCTGAGAAACTTCTTTCTGATCTGTGAGTTCTTCTCACAGAGTTACAAACTCTGCCTCAAGAAGCAGTTTGCTAACACTCTCTTCGTGGAATCTGCAAAGTGATATTTGGAGTCCTATTGGGGCCCATGTGATAAAGCAAATATCCTCACATAATAACTAAGAGAAGCTTTCTGAGAAACTGCATTGCCATGTGTGAATGCAACTCCAGAGTTACACGTTTCTCTTCATTGATCAGTTTGTTAGCACAGTTTTCTGGAAATCTGCAATTAGATACTTCATAGCGCAATGAACATTACAGACAAGGAAATAACCACAGATGAAAACTAGAAAGAAGCTTTCTTAGAAACTTCTTGTGATGTGTGAATTCATCTCACAGAGTTACACTTATGTTTCGTGGAGCAGTCCATTAACACTGTCTTTGGGGAAACTGAGAAGGCTTCTTTGGATCACATTGAGCCTACCTGATAAAGGAAATTTCATCCGTTCAAAACGGAAAGAAGCTTTCTGAGAACTTCTTTCTGATCTGTGAGTTCTTCTCACAGAGTACAAACTCTGCCTCAAGAAGCAGTTTGCTAACACTCTCTTCGTGGAATCTGCAAAGTGATATTTGGGAGTCTATTGGGGCCCATGGTGATAAGCAATATCCTCACATAATAACTAAAGAGAAGCTTTCTGAGAAACTGCATTGCCATGTGTGAATGCAACTCACAGAGTTACACTTTCTCTTCATGATCAGTTTGTTAGCACAGTTTTCTGGAAATCTGCAATTAGATACTTCAGCGCAATGAACATTACAGTGACAAAGGAAATAACCACAGATGAAAACTATAAAGAAGCTTTCTTAGAAACTTCTTGGTGATGTGTGAATTCATCTCACAGAGTTACACTTATGTTTCGTGGAGCAGTCCATTA
>NW_022142779.1:0-1441 GCF_007565055.1 Rhinopithecus roxellana | reverse complement strand
CAGATCTCAATTCAAATCCTGGTTGTACCACCTCCAGCAGCCTTGCTTGGTCAGGGAATACTATCTACCTAAAATTCATTGACTTCATTTTGTTTTCATTGAATTGATGATTGTTGGCTCTCCATTTGTGAGAGTGATACAAGTTTCCTTTAAACACAAAATTGTAAATATAAACAGGTAGCCATTCACAGAAATATATAAATATATCATAGGAAAGGTGGGACTCTCATATGGCAATAATTATGACAGAGGCTGGCAAATGACCTGAGTGACCCAGAGTGTCCTGAGCACTGACTCCCAAACACCCTTCGTAGGATGTCCTGCATCCCCCAGACCCTTTCCTGGGTCCTCCTGTGCCCTAAAACCCCTAGACCATCCAGACCTCAGGCCACCCACCTCTCCGTTGCCAAAGCAGTCTCCATTCCGGAACGTGCTGGTCACCACCAACAGCAGCTGCTCCTCCTCCAGGCAGCTCAGCTTATACTTGTCCATACAGAGAACCTGGATGGCACCCAGGTCGACACAAGCCCTCAGCTCCCAGTAGACACTCTGGGCTTCCTCCCACACCTCCCCCGGCCAGGGCTCCTGGGCTCATCTGTCTCTCCCAGTGCCCAGCACAGGCGTGGCACAGAAGAAGTGAATGGACCGATTTGAACACATCATCCTGGATTCTCCTTCCCCTCACTCAAGCCGTGCAGCTAACCCATCGGCGAGTCCTGGAGGCTCTGCCTCCAAAATACTGCCTATCCCATGTCCAAACGCCTCCCGCCACGTCCACTGCTACTTGCAATTCTGTGTGTGGGGAAATATTTCCACAAAATTGGAATGAGCAGGTCACAGCTGCGCCTGGAGGGAATGGCTGGGGAAATGTGCCCTCACCTTGCTGCTCTATCCAGGCACACCCAGCTAAAGATGGGGGACCTGCCACCACTCTCCTGGCAGTTCCGGACTCCTGGGAGCCAGCAGGTGAGGACCCAAGAGTGTTTTCAGCAACTCCCATCAGTCACTCCCACCTTGGCCTAGGCCTCTACATGGCACAGATCACAGCTCATTCCGACCTGTCATTGCACTGGCCTGTGCCCTGTCCTCAGGGTCACATTTGTCTCCCAGAAGCCGTGCGACCCTGGAAAACCCATCAAACTGTCTAACAGGTCCCTCCTCTGTGCATTAACAATGACATTGACGCCTGCTCTGCAGGGCGCTGGGAGGGTAGAGGGAGGTGTATGCTGGAGAGTTCCCCAAGGGCAAGGCCAGGCTCTGCGTCACTCACTGTCATATCCTGAGAACCTGGGGCTGGCCCAACACATGGCCACCATTCCCTAAGAATTGTGGCCACCATTCTCTAACAGTTGGATTTGATCCGTCAGTGCTGAAGGCAGGGGATAGAGCCTAGACAGACCCCCTGTGTCCTGTCTTCTTTATCTGCAGCTTACTCATCCGC
>NW_022142778.1:0-4991 GCF_007565055.1 Rhinopithecus roxellana | reverse complement strand
GCCATGAATGTTTCTTAAATCAATGCAAAGTATGCAGGTAGAAAATTATGATTAGTAATAGGGACAAATAATATTGTTCATTAACACTAATATTAATATTAATACTAAGATTGTAATCAGGTACTTAAAATAATGAAAATTAACAATGGAATCCTATTATTAGTACCATTGGAATTATTAAAATCGATTATTGATGTGTAATAACTATATTATTACTCAGAATACCACAGGCAGTGTCCACCTACCTGTGGGCCCCAAGAGGATGCCACAACACGGCCCCCACGACTGGGAGCCTCCATCGCGGCGGCGGGGTTCCCGCCCCCCGGGATCCGGGCCGCCAGCCGCCGCCATCCCCCGCCCCCCCGCGATCCGGGACCGCCAGCCGCCGCCACGCCACGCCCCCCCGGCGGCTGGCGGACCCCCATCGCCGGGGGGCGGGGGACCCGCCCCCCGCGATCCGGGGCCGCCAGCCGCCGCCACGCCACGTCTATATTGAGAATCATATCCCAATCTTCCTCCGGAAGATTAATTACATTATCGCAGGTGTGTGTCTACTCCCAGCAATATTGCCTGTCTATATTCCTTTCTTGGACGGAAATTTGAAGCAATATCATTGGGTGAGTGAACATTTTTTGATGTTTGAATTAGTAACATCCTCCCCCTGGTGCATTTCAGCAACAATCAATTAATTATTAATATTAGTAAATATATTAAATATTAATACTAATAATCGATATTAATGATCACAATCAACTTCGTAAAAGTTAGGGTGGATTAAAATGTTAACGATTTGGAATGGTAATTAATATTAATATCCCATGAATATTCAAATAATGATATCCGCCATCAATGTTTCTTAAATCAATGCAAAGTGATGCAGGTAAGAAAATTATGATTAGTAATAGGGACAAATAATATTGTTCATTAACACTAATATTAATAATTAATACTAAGATTGCATAATCAGGTACTTAAAATAATGAAAATTAACAATGGTATCCTATTATTAGTACCAATGAGAATTATTAAAATCGATTATTGATGTGTAATAACTATATTATTACTCAGAATACCACAGGCAGTGTCCACCTACCTGTGGGCCCCAAGAGGATGCCACAACACGGCCCCCACGACTGGGAGCCTCCATCGCCGGGCGGCGGGGTACCCGCCCCCCGGCGATCCGGGGCCGGCAGCCACGGCCACGCCACCCCCGGCGGCTGGCGGACCCCCATCGCCGGGGGGCGGGGGACCCGCCCCCCCGCGATCCGGGGCCGCCAGCCGCCGCCACGCCACGCCCCCCCGGCGGCTGGCGGACCCCCATCGGGGGGCGGGGGACCCGCCCCCCCGCGATCCGGGGCCGCCAGCCGCCGCCACGCCACGCCCCCCCGGCGGCTGGCGGACCCCCATCGCCGGGGGGCGGGGGACCCGCCCCCCCGCGATCCGGGGCCGCCAGCCGCCGCCACGCCACGCCCCCCCGGCGGCTGGCGGACCCCCATCGCCGGGGGCGGGGGACCCGCCCCCCGCGATCCGGGGCCGCCAGCCGCCGCCACGCCACGCCCCCCCGGCGGCTGGCGGACCCCCATCGCCGGGGGGCGGGGGACCCGCCCCCCGCGATCCGGGGCCGCCAGCCGCCGCCACGCCACGCCCCCCCGGCGGCTGGCGGACCCCCATCGCCGGGGGGCGGGGGACCCGCCCCCCCGCGATCCGGGGCCGCCAGCCGCCGCCACGCCACGCCCCCCCGGCGGCTGGCGGACCCCCATCGCCGGGGGGCGGGGGACCCGCCCCCCCGCGATCCGGGGCCGCCAGCCGCCGCCACGCCACGCCCCCCGGCGGCTGGCGGACCCCCATCGCCGGGGGGCGGGGGACCCGCCCCCCCGCGATCCGGGGCCGCCAGCCGCCGCCACGCCACGCCCCCCCGGCGGCTGGCGGACCCCCATCGGGGGGCGGGGGACCCGCCCCCCCGCGATCCGGGGCCGCCAGCCGCCGCCACGCCACGCCCCCCCGGCGGCTGGCGGACCCCCATCGCCGGGGGCGGGGGACCCGCCCCCCCGCGATCCGGGGCCGCCAGCCGCCGCCACGCCACGTCTATATTGAGAATCATATCCCAATCTTCCTCCTGAAGATTAATTACATTATCCCAGGTGTGTGTCTACTCCCAGCAATATTGCCTGTCTATATTCCTTTCTTGGACGGAAATTTGAAGCAATATCATTGGGTGAGTGAACATCTTTTTTGATGTTTGAGTTAGTAACATCCTCCCCCTGGTGCATATCAGCAACAGTCAATTAATTATTAATATTAGTAAATATATTAAATATTAATACTAATAATCGATATTAATGATCACAATCAACTTCGTAAAAAGTTAGGGTGGATTAAAATGTTAACGATTTGGAATGGTAATTAATATTAATATCCCCATGAATATTCAAATAATGATATCCGCCATCAATGTTTCTTAAATCAATGCAAAGTGATGCAGGTAAGAAAATTATGATTAGTAATAGGGACAAATAATATTGTTCATTAACACTAATATTAATAATTAATACTAAGATTGCATAATCAGGTACTTAAAATAATGAAAATTAACAATGGTATCCTATTATTAGTACCAATGAGAATTATTAAAATCGATTATTGATGTGTAATAACTATATTATTACTCAGAATACCACAGGCAGTGTCCACCTACCTGTGGGCCCCAAGAGGATGCCACAACACGGCCCCCACGACTGGGAGCCTCCATCGCCGGCGGCGGGGTTCCCGCCCCCCCGGGATCCGGGGCCGCCAGCCGCCGCCATCCCCCGCCCCCCCGCGATCCGGGACCGCCAGCCGCCGCCACGCCACGCCCCCCCGGCGGCTGGCGGACCCCCATCGCCGGGGGGCGGGGGACCCGCCCCCCCGCGATCCGGGGCCGCCAGCCGCCGCCACGCACGTCTATATTGAGAATCATATCCCAATCTTCCTCCGGAAGATTAATTACATTATCGCAGGTGTGTGTCTACTCCCAGCAATATTGCCTGTCTATATTCCTTTCTTGGACGGAAATTTGAAGCAATATCATTGGGTGAGTGAACATTTTTTTGATGTTTGAATTAGTAACATCCTCCCCCTGGTGCATTTCAGCAACAATCAATTAATTATTAATATTAGTAAATATATTAAATATTAATACTAATAATCGATATTAATGATCACAATCAACTTCGTAAAAAGTTAGGGTGGATTAAAATGTTAACGATTTGGAATGGTAATTAATATTAATATCCCCATGAATATTCAAATAATGATATCCGCCATCAATGTTTCTTAAATCAATGCAAAGTGATGCAGGTAAGAAAATTATGATTAGTAATAGGGATAAGAATATTGTTCATTAACACTAATATTAATAATTAATACTAAGATTGCATAATCAGGTACTTAAAATAATGAAAATTAACAATGGTATCCTATTATTAGTACCAATGAGAATTATTAAAATCGATTATTGATGTGTAATAACTATATTATTACTCAGAATACCACAGGCAGTGTCCACCTACCTGTGGGCCCCAAGAGGATGCCACAACACGGCCCCCACGACTGGGAGCCTCCATCGCCGGGCGGCGGGGTACCCGCCCCCCGGCGATCCGGGGCCGGAGCCACGCCCGCCACGCCCCCCCGGCGGCTGGCGGACCCCATCGCCGGGGGCGGGGGACCCGCCCCCCCGCGATCCGGGCCGAGCCGCCGCCACGCCGCCCCCCGGCGGCTGGCGGACCCCCATCGCCGGGGGGCGGGGGACCCGCCCCCCGCGATCCGGGGCCGCCAGCCGCCGCCACGCCACGCCCCCCCGGCGGCTGGCGGACCCCCATCGCCGGGGGGCGGGGGACCCGCCCCCCCGCGATCCGGGGCCGCCAGCCGCCGCCACGCCACCCCCCCGGCGGCTGGCGGACCCCCATCGCCGGGGGCGGGGGACCCGCCCCCCCGCGATCCGGGGCCGCCAGCCGCCGCCACGCCACGCCCCCCGGCGGCTGGCGGACCCCCATCGCCGGGGGGCGGGGGACCCGCCCCCCGCGATCCGGGGCCGCCAGCCGCCGCCACGCCACGTCTATATTGAGAATCATATCCCAATCTTCCTCCAGAAGATTAATTACATTATCCCAGGGTGTGTCTACTCCCAGGAATATTGCCTGTCTATATTCCTTTCTTGGACGGAAATTTGAAGCAATATCATTGGGTGAGTGAACATCTTTTTTGATGTTTGAGTTAGTAACATCCTCCCCCTGGTGCATATCAGCAACAGTCAATTAATTGTTAATATTAGTAAATATATTAAATATTAATACTAATAATCGATATTAATGATCACAATCAACTTGTAAAAAGTTAGGGTGGATTAAAATGTTAACGATTTGGAATGGTAATTAATATTATATCACCATGAATATTCAAATAATGATATCCGCCATGAATGTTTCTTAAATCAATGCAAAGTGATGCAGGTAAGAAAATTATGATTAGTAATAGGGACAATAATATTGTTCATTAACACTAATATTAATAATTAATACTAAGATTGTATAATCAGGTACTTAAAATAATGAAAATTAACAATGAATCCTATATTAGTACCATTGAGAATTATTAAAATCGATTATTGATGTGTAATAACTATATTATTACTCAGAATACCACAGGCAGTGTCCACCTACCTGTGGGCCCCAAGAGGATGCCACAACACGGCCCCCACGACTGGGAGCCTCCATCGCCGGCGGCGGGGTTCCCGCCCCCCGGGATCCGGGGCCGCCAGCCGCCGCCATCCCCCGCCCCCCGCGATCCGGGGCCTCCAGCCGCCGCACGCCACGCCCCCCGGCGGCTGGCGGACCCCCATCGCCGGGGGGCGGGGGACCCGCCCCCCGCGATCCGGGCCGCCAGCCGCCGCCACGCCACGCCCCCCCGGCGGCTGGCGGACCCCCATCGCCGGGGGGCGGGGGACCCGCCCCCCC
>NW_022142777.1:0-54448 GCF_007565055.1 Rhinopithecus roxellana | reverse complement strand
TTCCAGTGAGCACCTGCATTCCCATCTCAGCCTCCCATTTACTACTAATAGTTGGGAGACTTTGGGCAACTGGATTCTTTCCTGAATCTTAGTTCTTCCAGCTATGAAACAGTCTAAGCCTGATACCTGCCTCCTGAGTCTATGCAAACTGCAGGGGATCGCGTACGGAAAGCATTAGCACAGCACCTGGCCATGGCATAATTTCCCTGGTTCATCCTAGCAGTGGCCCCCACTGGGGCTCCCTGCCGCAGTGCATGCATCCTGGGGCTCCCCCCGACAGGACCTTTGCATGGCCTGAGCTTGGCTTCAGCATGCTGAATTATAACTCATTAGTTCCCAGGTCTGCTTCCGGCCTATTCCAAGAACAGCTCCAACCTGGAACTGCAGCTTGTGTGTATCTGTATTCCTAGCACATACCATCTATTCCCAGCACATAGTAAGTGTGCAATAAACATTTCTGAGTCAAAAACTTATTTAATGAAGGAAAGTTACGAATCATAAAGTTTTCTTAGATTTTGATGAAACCAGTGGGCTCACATAAGCTAAGGAAACGACAAACCTGCAATGTTGAGCATTTTCTTTTCAAGACCTTAACTATGACCCCGGTTCTGACCATGTGGGCCCGGCGACACAACAGGACTTGCTCCTGTTTTTCCTTTTAGGTAAATCATTTCTCATACTTTCTCAGTGAGACTGTGATCATAGAGACAACCGTGATGTCAGAACATTCTGGAAGAATGGAAAGCATGGCCCAGTTTCAGCTTGGGATGTTGAAATCATTCTGGGATTTTTCCAGCACATTCATCAATAAAGACCCATGTAAATTAGAATCCTGGAACAGCATGGCAAAGTAAGTCCTAAAATCAGGCAGGTGCTTCTGATGCCGGCAGGGGCGGGGAGTCGGTGGGGGCTGGGGTGGGAGCAGGGGAGGGAGCCTGACGAGTAGGTAGCAGCGACCTGGATCTCGAGCCACTGCTGTCCTCTTGTGGCCCGGCAGATGATGTGCTTCTGCTTCACCAACTCGGTTCAGGCAGAAACTAGGGCTTCCAGGGCCACCCTCCTCATGCTCTAAAACCTGCAGTGAAAATTAGCTTATTTTTTCCAAAGAACGGATAATAAGAAAGAACTCTCTGCTTAATGCATTGCCCAGGATGAGTGTGACCTACTGAAACTGGGTTATGAAAAGACAAAAATAGCTGTGCCTGTCAGGAAAGAAGGCTGCATTCTGAAGTGGAATTTACCCAGACCCTTGGTCCTGGTAGACGGGTAGTATTCTTTCTCTGAGGTGTGGACACCTTGGCGTCAACGGCACCGTGAGATGGAGGGCACCCCAGCTGATGTGACACAGGGGGTCCTGTCTCAGCCTCAGCACCGAATGGTAGCAAGGAGCTGGATATGACAAATCTCTCCCCTTCTAAACTCAGGACTTCAGAGCAGTCAGTATGTTATGCTATTTCACCAGAAACCATTATCTTTGTTCTGTAAGTCCCTTATTTTGAGCAGCATCAAAATACACTTTGTCATTTTTGTCATTTGGTTCATTTGCTTAGTTAACAAATATGCACTTAGCACTCGCCACGAGCCAGCTGTCTCAAGGGTCCCGCAGACATTCGTCCCTGTCCTGGGGCTTACCTTATTAAACTCTCTCTCTCTCTGTCCCTCTCTTTCTGTCTCTGTCTCCCCCTCATTTCTACCCACCCCATGACCACACACGCTTGGATGCCTATGCTTTTATGTGAGAATCACATGACAACTCATTGTAGCTGCTAGTTGAGTAGGCTGCTGCAAAGTTCTCCACAGGGACACCCAGAGCACATTTCTTCCTGGATCAGACTGAAATCCATGTGGACACCAGGAATAAATGACTGGTGTATAGAAAGCCTTCTACGTGTCAAAGATTCTCTACTTCAGGCATGCCCCGATCAGGCCTTCGTAGGGGTGGCAAAGAGTCCTCCAGGCTGTTACCTATTGAGGGCTGGAGAGGCTGTCTGCTGGAACCTTTCTTTCTGTCCAATGTTTTCTTACATCTACCTTCTGATGAACAAAATAGTCAATGCTGGATGTAGAACACATGCAATGTTTGGAGTTTTCTAATCCAGTTAGTGCAGTTGCCCAAGGCTGGGTCTGCTGGGCTGTGTGGCTATGGCCCCAGGGCACTCCAAGCCCCAGCTGCAGGTCCAGACCCTACTGGGACAAACATAAGGAAGGAAAGACCAACAGAAGTGCCCCTGACCTCCCATACCCCATGGGAGAACTGCTGTGAGGGCTGCATAACAGGTGCCAGAGCAAGGGTGGCTTTTCCAGGGCTCTTCACGCAGGAGTGCTTACTTTCTCACTCACAGCTCCTCTGTGCATTCATTTGAGTGACCTTTCAATGTGCAGCTCAGTATCCCAGGGAGCTGTCTGCCTGGGGCCCCTCACCTGCCTGTAGATGGCCCAGAGAAGAGTATGCAAAGTGGGGAGAATGAGTGGGATGGTTGGACAGACAGTCCCATTCTGCATCCCTGATCCTTCATCAGAGGAAACAGCACATCATCCTGAAGGAAAAGTCAGGCTGACCTCAGACCAAATCCAGCTCTGCCATTTGGCTGTGTTAATCAACCTACTGACCCTATTTCCTCATCTCTAAAGCGGGTGTAAGAATGCAAACCTCAGAGGATGGTCGTCAGACTTAAGTGAGCTTATATAAAGTGTCTAGGACTGTTTCTGGAACTTAGAAATTAATAAATGGGAAGAGTTGTGTACATTGCATTTTTGCCTAAAAGGAATGGGAAACCTTTAGGGTCAATGAAGGAGAACAGGGGAACACCATCCTCACTTTCCCAAAAAGGTGCATTTGAGGATACAGCGAGACCACCTGCTGAAGCGTGCAAAGCAGAATTCAATAGATGACCACTGAGGTCCGACGGGCCTGACTTCTTCCACACGGTCACTGTATCAGACTGGATGAAAGAAGGAAATAGGAGCCTCGGTGAGCACATCAGAAGTTATCCTTGCCAAAGGGGAGAAAGGTGAGCCACACGATCCTGTCTGTGGCATATTGGAGGAAGCCTGATTGACTGTCTTTATAGGAGCACAGGGGGGCCTCACAGGAGCTGAGGGACAGCATGGGATGTGAGGGGATCTGAGCTGAGAAGGGCGCCCATGAGATGATGAGAGGGGCGGCCAGTGAGAAGGGCGCTGATGAGCTGAGTGGTGTTTGCTCCAGCTGTCATACGTCCCTCACAGCAGCCAAACTCCTTGTAGCTAATAGCACTTATAGGAAGTAATTTGGAAAATCTCACCTTTATCCCTTCTTTTCATAGTCCGCTACTGACCACGCAAATTACTTGGAGGGGAACATGGTTGTAACCCCACCGTTTTAGTCCATTTGGGCTATAAAAACACAATACCTTAGCCCGAGTGACTTATAACAACAGAAATCGGTTTCCGATGATTCTGCATTCTGGAAGTCCAAGATCAAGGCAGTTTTGGTGTCTGGTGAGGAACTGTTCCTCCTAGACGGTGCTTTCTCACTGTGTCCTCACATGGCAGAGGAAGGACGCTCGCTCTCCGGGGGCGCCTATAAGGACACGAACCCTATTCACGAGGGCTCTACCTTCATGACCTCATCTAACCCTGATTACCTCCAACAGACCCCCATCTCCTAATTCCATCACGTAAAGGGGTATGGTTTCAACAGACAGATTGGAGGATATGTGAACATTCAGTTCATAGCACCCACCGAAGGCTTTCTTAAGGTACAAGAATATTCATCTTCTTTAACTTCTCTGGTCTCTCAGCAAAGCGACATCACTATTCCAGAGAGACTTCGGTTTGAAAAGGCCACCTGACCATATCAATTATAGTCATGCATCCATTGATGATAGAGATACTTTCTGGAAATTGACTTAGGTTGCCCTACCCTTGAAGAATATCAAGGTTTTATGAAACAGACCATGGCTAAACAGCCAAAGGGAGTCCTTACGTTGTAACCTGCCACTCCTCGACAAGTGGATTCTGTCTCTTGAGGGGACTCCACCTTGCACAAGATTTGAACTCATAGATTCGCACTCTGGCTTGACTTAGCAGAAGCGCGTATAAAACCGCACTGTCAGCATCTCGACAGAGGAAATCAGGGATGCCACTTTCCCAGGCTGCAGTGGGGATGGCAGTGAGACCCTGACTGTGCATCTCTCGGGACTGCAGCACTTCCATTTGAGTGACGATGTGGAAGTCAGGTTATCTCCAAATCTGATCCACATTCACAAAGAGGAGCGGCTTAGATGCCACGAGCATTGCTACCAACAACATCTTACGCCAATAGAAAAGCTTATTAGAGCTCTTCTTTTTCTTGTTTTCATATTGATCTTTAAACTGCCCAGTGAAGGAAGTGAAACAGATATTTTTTTCCCCTTTTGCAAGGACTGGAGAGACGGAGTGCTCTGTCCAGGTCTGGGGAAGTAGTAGTAGGCTCAGGGAGAAAGATGGTGAAAAATCACTGCCCTGCTAGTCTTTTGGGTGCGTGAGAGCGGGTGAAACAGGTTTTATGGTAGAAAGTACAATGTAAATAGTAAGATTTTGATGGTTAATTAAACATTTCAAATAAATCAGGACACTCAGAGAAACATTTTCCATTGCCCCAAATACCAATAGATGTGTTTGTTTTGTTTTAATTCATTTCTGGCTTCTTTAAGAGATATTTAAGGTGGAAGGAAAACATAACTTCATCCTCAGTTTTCAAAACTCTGCAAGTTTATATTAATATAATGAATAGAAAAAAGCTGGAGAAATGTATAAATAGATCTTAAAAGAAAGATGAAGATGCCATAAAAATGGTCCTGCTCACAACTGTTGTCACCATGGACCCTGGCTGCGGGGGCCCGGGACGCCCACCCCCGGTTCCGGCCTCACTCTCAGGCTGACGCGGCGTGCCCAGCAGGGGAGCAGCAAGACGGGATCTCCCTGCAGGTGAGCCTGCATCCATCTGTTTATTGCACGTTAATCCTGAATTTGGGGGGCGATCTGTTTGAAAGAGGCTATTCCAAGGTGGCCCCCCATGTGTGGCGGCCCAGGGATGATGACTCATGGCTTTGGTTTGGGCAGATCTGAAAGGCCTATCGGTTATTTTGTCTACACGGAGGGAAGGTTACAATAAGCTGATGTCATTGTGACGGGCACCGGTCTGTTCCCATCCGAGAGAATTCATTTTCAGCAGTGGGGGGTATGTGTTAGATCTTTGTTTATCTTGCAGCTGAATTCTCAGCCAGGTCTGTGGAATTTTGAGTTGCCAATTTGTGTGCAATAATCCAGAAGATTAAAGAATTCTTTTTTTCTTCTTGATACAAGAAAGTATTTTTTTAAAATTCACAGAGGAGAAACATAATTTAATTTTTGAATATTTTCTTTAATATTTTCAAATACATGTGGAAGAGAGGGCTTTGGGGGCTTCAACAATGGAAATAAGTGCAGCGTCTCTCGTATTAAAAGTGTTGCATAAAACGTAAGCACAATACTAGAAATGCTAATGTAATTTATTCTAATTGAAGAATTATTCCGATTCACTATAACTCTGTATAACTGTATATAAATTAATGATAGTTTTAAAAGAGTTCAGCAAAAAAGTGTATAAATAGGAAACACTAGAAATGATAATTATGACTATTTGATGTGCCAGAACATTTTGATTCTGGATAAATATGAGTTTAATGTATCAGTAATATATAAATGTAGCATCATCAAATATAGCAAAACTAATATAATTCAAATATAATATATAATAATTAGTATGCAATTATATACAATTATATATTTTATATATATTATATAACTATAAATATATAATCATTATATAAAATAATTATCATCTATCATTGTATGGTATATAATGTAATAATTACATAATAATTAATATATAATTATAATATAATTCAAATATAAGTCAAATTAAATATAGTCAAATTAATGCTTTTATAACAAACTAGTTAAAAATAGAAACAAATCTCAGAGGCTTTAAAATGCAAAAGAATATTTCTCTGCCACGTTTGGTGAGCAGAATCAATTACTATCTTAATAGCATTGCATTTGTTAACAATCGTCTAAACAATTTTCTTTCATTTTAGAATTACTATTGCGCTCCAGTTTTCTTATTCAGAAACAATAAATTAGCAGGGCAGAGACGGCTAACTGCCTCCTGGTTTGGGGGCGTGGGTCTGGACTTTCTCCATTTTCTTAATAACAAGACCCCAAGTTTATTAAAGTTTATTGATGAAGGGGCTAAGCACAACTGTGTGCTCAGCTACAGTCCCTGCCTCTCTTGCAGTTCACAGTGGCCACATGGTACAGTTCTGGTCAAGTGAGACTTCTGGGAAAGCCTTTCCAAGTGAACAGGTTTGTCTAGATTGTTCCTTTGCCCTTTGCCCTAGTCTGTCTTTGAACCAGGAATGTGGATGCGATGGCTTGAGTGCCAGTAGCCATCTTGCACACGTGACACAAAGACTCATACCCTGTGGACTCTGGATGGCTACAAAATCCCTAGAAAGGAGATTTAGAATGAAATAGAGTCCCTAATAATATCTATTGCTTATTTTCTTGTTAGCGAGACATGAACATGTATCTTTTATGAACCACTGTTATGGAATTTTCTGTTAAATACAGCCAAACACAATTTCCAAATGATACAATTAAGATAAGGAATAAACTGCTAAGATGATAAAAACATTGTGTTCTTCTTGTATATTTCTTGTTCATGATTATTAAATACGCTCTGAAAACCTTGGGTTGCTGAAGGAGAAAGATCAAAAGGAAACTTTACCTGCCGTTGTGGGCCAATGTCCTCCACATTTAGTCTTTGTTCATACTTTTTATGAAATATGGTACCACTTACAAAAGAAAATCCGATAGATGATAGGTAGATAGATAGACAAATGATATGTAGGTAGATAGGTAGATAAATAAATAGATGATAGATAAATTATAGATTGATGATAGATGATGGATAGATTGATCGATAATAGACAAATAATAAACAAATAAATGATAGGATAGAGAGTGAGAGATAGATAGATAGATAGGATAGATAGATAGATAGATAGATAGATAGATAGATAGATAGATGATTGATAGATAGATAGATTAGATAGATAGATGGATGATAGATAGATAGATAGATGATAGATAGAGATAGATAGATGATGATAGATAGATAGATAGATAGATAGATAGATAGAGATAGATAATAGATAGGTTGTAGACACCTTGGTTCCTTGAGGGCTCCTCCACCATCCTATCCTACATGTCTGCCCGAAGTCGCCATTATCATGGATTTTATGTGTATCATTTTCTTCATACTCTTTTTATGTATGTGTTCTTAAGCAAAATTGTTTAGTTTTGCATATATTTTATACAGATGAGATTATGCTATTTGTATTCTTGTGTAACTTCTTTTTCACCCACATTGTGTGATGTGGATGAAGCTCATCCACATCAATCTATTTGGCTATAATTGATTGATTTTTTCACTGCCATGTGGCATTGAAAGTATGAATATACCAAATATATTTATCCACTCTCTATACATATTTGGGTTGTTGTGTCCAGTTTGGGGTTTTTACAAAGAATATTGCTATGACCATTCTTTAAATGTCTCCTGGAACACGTGTGTGAGATCCTACCTGGTGTAAATATTTAGAGAGAGAATTGCTACGTTGCAGAATTGTCACTGGACTCTGGAGAATTATTTTACAAAGGAATTTGTCCCAATTTACACTTCCACCAGCAACACAGAAGACTTTCTGTTGTTCCATATGCTCATCAATAAGTATTCACGCTGCCAAGTGCAGCCTGCCAGGAGTAGGGAAAAAGTTGGCTTAGAACATAGGCCCAGTCGCAGCATCCGTGAGACTAGAGACATTTATGCACTCAGGCCACTTGTCAATTGAGCTTATCAATTCATTCTACTGATTTGTCGTTCACTATGGAGTCATGAAAGAAAAATATGGAAAAGAATTTAATGTAGTACAAAGAGCCAAGGACGGAATCATGAGTCGTAGATACAAGTTCCCGGTTAATTTATTTTTGTGGGTCCAAATTCCTTGACCTGAGTAACAAGGATGTCACACTTGGATGGCTTCTGATGGCCCCTGGTGGGGGTCTTCATCTCTGAAATTTTAAAATACCTTACTTCTGTTTTACAAAGGGGAAGAGAGGCTTATATTTGACAAACTGTGAGACTTATTAAGTTTCTGAAAATTTCTTACTACATAATCCCTTAATTTAGACTCTGAATTCTTCCAACCGCTGTTTTAAAAATAATAATAACTTTTACTTGAACTCGGCGACAGGCTTAAATTAAAACTTGTACTTAGTGGTGACTTGGTCATAAACCATTGCTTTATGCTGGAAACACTCAGCTTGCTAACTTACGTTGGGCTTTTTTATAAAAATTTTTTTGACATAGTCTCACTCTGTCGCCAGGCTGGAGTGCAGTGGCGCGATCTCAGCTCACTGCAGCCTCCACCTCCTGGGTTCAAGTCATTCTCCTGCCTCAGTCTCCCGAGTAGCTGTTATTACAGGTGCACAGCATCACACCCGGGTAATTTTTGTGTTTTTAGTAGAGACAGGGTTTCCCCCATGTCGGCCAGGATGGTCTTGAACTCCCGAACTCAGGTGATCTGCCCACCTTGGCCTCCCAGAGTCCTGGGGCTTACAATTCAATACACTTCCACGTTTGCAGGGCGGAATCATTACTGCAGGCGACCCCTGACCCAGAAGGTCCCTGGCTTGATAATGCTCTGCCGTTCCCATGTTGAACTTCTTAATCCTTTTGAACAAAGGACCTCAAAGTTTCATTTTGCACCTGGGCCCCACAAATTATGCAGCTGGTTCTGGGTGTTTTGTATGTAAAATCACCTCTATGCAAATTTCTCCATAAAACACAATCATGACAAAACCAAGAGAAAGAGGTAAATTGTTTCTAAGACAAAAAGAGCAATGTAAAAATACGATGTTTACCTAAAAGGATCGCCTAAATGTTCAAATTGGAAAAATTTAAATTGCATTGGTGTAATGGTCAGTTTTACATGACGATCTTTCTAGGTACAGTTTCCAGTTATTCAAACAAATGGGAATCTAGGTGTTGCTGTGAAGATATTTTATGAATATGATTAAAATCCATAATCAGTAGGCTTTAAGTAAGAGAGACTATCCTTGATATCCCAGGTGGGCCTTTTAGTTGAAAGGTCTTAAAAGCAGAAACTGAAGGAAATTCTGCCTTTTGAATAGCACCTTCAGCTCCTGCTGGAGAGTTCCAGCCCATCCTTGAAAATCTACTCCAAGAACTGTCAACTTGCCTAGCCTGTCCACTTGCAATAAATCTCTCCTATATATCTCCTTCCAGTTCTGTTTTTCTGGCTGAAACCTGACTGCTACAACTAAATATCCACAAAGAAGACTGAATTAATAATGAACAATATAAAATGCTACATTTTTCTTAAAAAACAAAAAAAAAGAGCAATGTTTTTGTTCTTTTTTCTTTCTTTTTTCCTTTCTTTAATTGCAGTGCACATGCAGCAATGCTGCTTTGCAGAGTTTGGAAAAGACGCCTTTACCCTTCTCATGCCGGCTCCGGGGAAAAGAGTTCTTCCACAGGTCTGTTCCCAGCCACTTTAAAACGGCCGTTCTGGCTGGGTGGTTCACGCTTGTAACCCAGCCCTGTGGGAGATGGAGGCAGGAGGATTCCTTGAGACCAGGAGTGTGAGACCAGCCTGGGCAACAAAGCAAAATGCTGTTTCTACAAAAAGCAATTAGTTAGCTATTTAGCAGGGCATGGTGGGCCTGTAGTCCCAGCTACTCAAGAGACTGAGGTGGGAGGGTCGCCTGAGTCCAGGAGGTCCAGGCTGCAGTGAGCCGTGATCGCACCACCGCACTCCAGCCTGGGCAACGGAGGGAGACCCTGTCTCAAAAAATTTTTTTAAGAAGCCAGCGACTCCTACATCTCCCTACCCATGTGCATGTGCTTATGAGAAGGAAAGGGCAAGAGAGGGAGGGTAAAGGGAGGGGGAGTTAGGGAGCTTACATCTGTCATCCCCTCAACACACATGCACACGCACAATGCCACACACCAAAAGCTTTCTATCCACGGCATACTTGGGAATTTTTGGCGTGCTCATAATCTGATGGACAGTTTATGGAAAGAAGGATTTCATTACTTCTTTTATAGAGCGTTAAAGAGTTTTTTAATGTTGCTTCAGTGCTATGTACACTGGGCAAGAAATCGCCAGTGTTTCTGAATTTGTTTTAGCTTCAATTCAAGACTATTCCATTAAATAAAATTTCTTAAAAGCTGCACGTCAGTGTGTTTTGACTTAAAAGAACACGGCAATTCTTTTGATTTTGTTAATATTCCAAAAATAAATATTTGACTCATAAAGGTTAAGGAAAATTCATTCTTGTTTACAGTGGCTGCACATGTCCTGTGCTGGTTCCAATTCTGGCAGCCAAGCAGCTGGCCCTTTCCACCGGAGCTCCCCGGCCAGCTGTGTGCCCAGGGTTGCTTGAAAACCTGTTAAAAAGCATTTACAAACGTTCATATAGACAGGTGTGCTTGCATCAAGCAAAGGTGCCTTCTAAGAATCTAATAAGAAGGATCACACATTTAACTCCATAAAACAGTCAAAATTAAAGGCAGGTAATGAAAAGGGACGCCCAGACAACTTAAACAATGAGTGACTTCTTTGCCAAATTGCCTTTTGCCTCCGTCTCCCAAAGGGCTGGGTCCGGGACGTGGGATGTGCTCTGGCCCCAGCCGGGGGGGCACTCTCTGTTGGTCACATTTCTGTACCAGGAACATCTGAGCCTACAGAAAACGCCTCCCTTAGGATTTGTGGGTATTACCAAGTGTGCTAGGAGCTGGAAAAAGGGACTTCTCATGTAGAAGTGTCTCTCGTGCTCGTTCACCTTGATAGGGGCATTTCACAGGGGTTTCTCCAGCTGCATGATTGAAATGACAGGGAGAAGCAGCTCTCATTGCCCCATCAGGACACAGCCAGCACCAGCACCTGCTGGATTCGAGCCACCGTGTTAGAAACACGCAAACTCAGGTCGCTCCATGTGTTGTCAGATCGTGTTGCGTGGAACGCCTCTGCAGGAACCGCAAGCCACCCACCCTTGAGCGGAAACTGAGAGTAAACATTTAGAAACGTTTCTAGCAAATTTTTAACTTTTTATATTTTGAAATAACTGCAAATTTACAGAAAAGTTGCAAAAGGTACAAAGAGCTTCCTTCCTTCTGTGTACTCTTCAGCAGGGCTCCCTGCTTGTCAACATTTATCTCAATACCTTCACAGTCTATGTGTGAGGAGGGGGCGGGGTGGTTGTCATGTACACCTGGGTGTTCCTGAACCATCCAGTAAGTTGCTGCTGTGACGATGCGTCATCTGTTATTATTAATACTCCACTGTGCATTTCCTACACACGAGGACATTTTTCTGCATAAACTAAGTACAGCCATCAAAATCAAGACATTCACATCGCTCTGTGTAGTTCCATCACATCTCCCATCCCCATTCAAGTTTCCTCAATGGCACTAAAAATGGTTTTCAAAGGTCCAGAGTGCAACTGAGGATCACACATCGCCTGTGGTTTCACAGCTCCAATTCCCTTCCACCAGACACAGTTCCAAAGCCCTTGTCTTTCAGGATCTTCACTTTTAAACACAGATCTTTCGCTGGATAAAAATACTCCTTGGTTTGGACTTGTCTTGGGTTTCTTTGTCATTTGTGCATTCGGGGCAAGAATCCCTTAGAAAGGACACTGCGCTCTTCTCAGGGTGCCACATCTGGAGGCACCGTGATGGGCTGTTCTTGTGTTGCTGGAAAGACACACTTGAGGCCAGGCGCGGCGGCTCACCCTGTAATCCCAGAACTTCGGGAGGCCGAGGCAGGCGGATCACCTCAGGTCAGGAGTTTGAGACCAGCCTGGCCAACACGGTGAAACCCAGTCACTACTAAAAGCACAAAAAATTAGCTGGATGTGGTGGTGGGCTCCTGTAATCCCAGCTACTCAGGAGGCTGAGGCTGGAGAATCGCGTGAACGCAGGAGGCAGAAGTTGCAGCGAGCTGAGATCGTGCCATTGCACTCCAGCCTGGGTGATGGAGCAAAACTCCATCTCAGAACAAGAAAAAGAAAAAAGAAAAGAAACAGCTAAGGCTGAGTGTGGTGGCTCACGCCTGTTATCCCAGGACTCAGGGAGGCCAAGAGAGGCAGGTCACCTGAGGTCAGGAGTTGGAGAGCAGCCTGGCCAATATGGTGAAACCCTGTCTCTGCTAAAACTACAAAAATTAGGTGGGTGTGGTGGTGGGCTCCTGTAATCCCAGCTACTCGGGAGGCTGAGGCAGAAGAATTGCTTGAACTGGCGAGGAGCCAGAGGTTGCAGTGAGCCAAGATCCTGCCAATGCACCCAGCCTGGGTGACAACAGTGAGACTGAAAAACAAACAAACAAACAAACCACCTGAGACTGGGTAATTTATAAATAAGGGGTTTAATTGGCTCATTGGCACATGGTTCTGCAGGATGTACAGGAAGCATGGTGATCTCTCAGCTTCTGGGGACCTCAGGAATCTTCCAATCATGGCAGAGGGCAAAGGGGGAGCAGGCTTCTCAAATGACAGGAGGAGGAGCAAGAGAGAGTTTGAGGGGAGATGCCACACACCTTTAAATGACCACATCTCATGAACTCAGAGCAAGAACTCACTCATCACCAAGGAGATGGCCCAAGCCATTCATGATCAAACACCTCCCACCGGGCCCCACCTCCACCACGGGGACTCCGTTTCAACACGAGATTTGGGCAGGGACAGATATCCAAACTGTACCGGGCACCCGAGGTTACTTTGTCCTATTGGTGGGTGAAATTAATTTATCACTTGGTTTAGAGGAGGTCTGGTAGGTTTCTCCACTGTGACGTCAGGTAATGAGTTTCTGATACTCATTAGCTGATAAGGAATTGACGAGTGTTTTATGGAGAAAAACGTTGAGACTTGGACAAGAAAGTAGACTTTCCCCTTCTCTCCCGGTTATTAATTCACATCAATGTGAACTCATGAATTCCTATTTTGCTCAAAGGGTTACAAACAGTAACTCACTATTATTTGGATGCTTAAGTGTTTCATTTGGTCAGTGGGAGTGACTTTGATCTGATTCCTGGACTGGTTTAACAAGCCCACATCACTTTTTGAGCACTTCCATACTTTCTGGCACAAAATAAATTCTCCAAGCTCATCTAAGATTTTCTCTGGCCAACCCTGGAGTCAGCCATTTCTCCAATGAGCTTTGGTTCCTTTACGTGAAGTGTGGCATGTAGAACCCAAGCTATGGGTACCAGGTGTTGCCAGGGTGTCATTGTTTCCGTGCCCTAGCAGCATAGAGAGAACTAGGAAATACATGTAGATGCACATACATTGTCTATGTATATGTACACATATGCAAGTACATTTGATTTCTACCTATCTATTTTAAAGACCATGAGCTGACAACACCTGCAATCCCACCCAACACTGTAAGGTTTATTTTATTCATTCCTCTTTCCATATCTGTAACTTCCTTTTCCAACAATGTGAGACATCAACTCTCCTCATCTCAAAGGACTTGTTTATTGTCTGGATTTCACCTGTGTAACAGTCTCTGGCCTAAGCTGGCTAAAAGCTAGGCCCACAGGCACACATCTTCTTCCTGGCCAGCTGCAGAGCCAAAGCTCTGACCCACTGAAGGGAAAGGGGAAAGGGAGGGATGAAGCAAAGGATGGAGGTGGGAGAGAAGAACAAGGAGCAGGGAGGAAGGAGCTATTGCTGCAGAGCGATTGGACACAGCAGTTTCACGTCTGTGGAATCTCATGACACAACAATGTGGCTTGTATTTTGCACGCTTTCGTCTTATTTCTAGTGATTCATGTTACCATATTTTACAAAATGACTGGTCTGCAAATGACTTGAAACAGAAACCCAACACTAGCTCATCACCACAGGGAGTTTGGAAGCAATGCTCCAATCATACTTCCTTCCTCAAATAAGGGGATTGGCAAAGCCCAGCCTGGGGCTGGCACTCACCCTTATGGCAGCTTCCGTGGCAGGAAATGTCTGCTGATCTCTCACCTAATATTACTGTACCGTTTACATGTTTGCTGCACATATTGTTATGTTCTCCCTCCCTCCCTCTCTCCTCTCTCTCTCTCTGTCTCTCTCGGCTAAACCCATGAGGACAGGCATCTCATCTGTCTTCTCCAGAAAAGCACCTGGGACCACGTGCCTGTGGTCCCAGCTGTTTGGGAGGCTGAGGTGAGAGAGGAAGAAAGGAGAAATTGTATCTTCAATAGAAAAAAAAAAAAAAAAACCATACAGATTCTCCTCCTGGGGTTCTCCTCATTGTCCAGAAGTCCACTAACTACCTGCACTGCCACCTGCCTTGCTCTGAACAGCGGCCCGTGGCCCAGGCCTTTGCACCCTTGTCTATCTCAAGCACGGAAAGAGAATGTAGCAAATGTGAGGCCCTCACCCCTGCATGTGTTGCTCGGCCTAATCTTCCATGTTTTCCTCCTTGCACTTTTCTTCCTCTGGGGCGAAGAGAAAGAAAAGAGAGCACGACTCCTCATTCATCCAGTTTGCGGGGAGGGAGTGGGAGGAAGTCTAATGATGGAGGCCCAGAACAAACCCATGCTCACAGCTGCTTTCAGCCTCCACGTATCTACGCCTACAACACCTCCTTACAGGGCCTAGTGGTCAGTATTCTCAGTGCCCTTCCAGAAACCACACCTGGCCCCAGGTGTATGACATGGTGCTACCTAACAGCCTAGGTAAGGCTCCCTGAGCACTGCCAAGCAAGAGGCAGTCTGTACAGACCCAGTGTGTGCGGGGTTCCTAAGTGCAGGACATGGTGCAGCTAGGAGTGCAGATGAAAGCCCTCAGCTGCCTGAAGTTCACGGTGCAGTGGAGGAGGGAACTGGCTGCCCAGGTGATGGAAGTGCTGGTAAGGCAGCTGGAGAGAGGTAAGCCATCGTGGAAGCTGCGGCCAAGCCCAGGGATAGCGGAGAAGGGCCAGGGGTTGTGGGGAGGGCAGTCCTTGCACACAGCAAGGGGAGGGGGCAGAGGGTAACCCCAGAGGCAGAAGAAGGGGTGTACATTCCTGAGTACCGAACCCTGGGACAGCTGGAATTCAGGATGCAGAGGAAGGGAGATGAAGGAATGCTGCCAATCATCTGTTTAGAGAGGAAGTAAGGTAGACTGAGGCCAGATCACATCACCACGTACCTTGCCAGGACCTACATTAGGGTAAAATAATACCAGATTTCAGTAATTCCAGGCTTCCAAGCACTTTCTTCAGACAATTCAACATTAACACCTCTAAACATCTTTGCAGAAAATTCAAAAATATGGCCTTCCCGAAATACTTGCTGCTAGAAAAACATAAAAGCCCTAAAGCGCCTCCACCAAGGGGAAATGAGAACAGTCAATATCCTTATGTCCCTCCGGAAAGTGTCATCAGCTCCAGGCCACGGGCATCCAGCTGTCTGCGAACCACCTTCGCACCAAGATGTGGGCTCTGAAATGCACTCAGCGGAAGATGACCCTGAGTCCTATGCAGCAAGGCAGCAGTTAACTTTAGCCCCGGAACTTCCTGCATGAAACTAGCTGAGACAAAGAGCCAACTCGAGTCCTCAGAACACACTGTGAGGGCACCAGGCTGTGTAGACCACCCACTGGGTGCCAACTTCGCCCCCACTGCCGTGGAGCCAGGCATGTTTAGTGGAACACGTTTTGGTTGGGAAGAGTGAGCGCTTTTGAATGATTTTCATTAGAGTATAAAGTATCTTGATTAAAGCATTTCCTTAAAATGCTTTCATGCTGTGCCTTCTTGTTAAAAACAAAACAAAACAAACAAACAAAAAACACATAAGGTCTCAGGATCCACAAGGGCAAGGATGCTGTTCGTTTATCAAACACTTTCCCCTCCTAAGCAGAAGAAATGCCAACCCTTCACAAACGCTGTTTGTTAGAAATTGGTATCTGCCATATCCCTATAAGTGGGGAAAGAGAAAATATGATCTTTATATGCTTTATTCTTTAAGCTGTCAAATAATAATTCTACATATTCACGGCGTACATAGTAATGTTTCCATACATATAAGATCTAGTGGTCAGATCAAGGTAACCAGCATATCCATCAGGTCAAACACTTACCATTTCTTTGAGTTGGGAACATTCCATATCCTGCTTCTAGCTATTGACACTGTATATTATTGTTAACTGCAGTCATCCTATTGACACTGTATATTATTGTTAACTGCAGTCATCCTATTGACACTGTATATTATTGTTAACTGCAGTCATCCTATGGTGCCACAGAACACTAGCACTTTTTCCTCCTCTACCTCGCAATTTTGTATCATCTTTATATTTTATCACTGCTAAAATGCGGGGACCCCATGACATGGGTTGGGGAAAGAGTTAGAATTTGAACCCACGGGCCAGGCACGGTGGCTTACACCTGTAATCCCAGCACTTTGGGGGGCCAAGGCAGGTGGATCACGAGGTCCAGAGTTCAAGACCAGCTTGGCCAACATGGCGAAACCCCGCCTCTACTAAAAATGCAAAAAAATTAGCCGAGCGTGGTGGTGCACACCTGTAATCCAGCTACTCGGGAGGCTGAGGACAGGATAATTGCTTGAACCCAGGAGGCGGAGGTTGCAGTGAGCTGAGATTGTGTCACTGCCACCAGCCTGGGTGACAGAGGAAGATTCTGTCTCGGAAAAAAGAAAAAAAAAAGAAAGAATTTGAGCCCAGGAAACAATGCTTGATACATTCAAGTCTGTCATTCAAACAACGTCCCTGGAACCCATGCTAGCACAGGAAGACAAGAATGGGAAAGGCACTGGGGCTTTGGCCTCATTGGATGCAACAGCTGCATATGTGTGCACCGTGCACAGGCCTGCAGGGGGCACAGCACAGGTGAATTTTTAGCGGAGGTGGTGGTGGTGGTGATGATTACGCTGACGATGGTACTGACTGTGGGGTGGTGATTACAGACGGATGTCACCCAGCCCAAAAGCAGCTTTCTGGAACAGTATCAAGATAGCATTGAGAAACGGGTTTGGTGTAGAGGCACTTCCATTGGCTCACCACACGTGGGAGGATCAAGCAATACAACAGCATGGGAAGGAACCATGTCGCAGCCTCACACAAGTTGCTTGCACTTTCATTTCCAGCGGTATCATTCGAGTCTCGGCCACTTACCTGGCGGCGAACCGTACAATGCCTAAGGCATCTTTTGCATGGTTGTCCTGGATTGCTATTGAACCCTCAGGGTGATTTCAATGTCACTATAGACATGTCCAACTAAACAGTACAATGTCTCCGAGTAGGACTGTGTCCTTCTTCTCCCCACAGGTTGCTTCCTATCTGAGTCGGGGCCTGGCCTAGAGTGGGGGCAATAAATACTGGATGAACGGACACTCACTGGTTAGAGAGGCAGCCTGCAGCTAAGAGGTAGATATGGCCCCAGGAGGAGGCCGGGGCTGGGCCGACAAACTAGCAGCCCTGGCATCAAGCACTCGCTTGTTTTGGAGTGTGCTGGGGGCACAGGTCCCGCACCAGACCCCACTAGCCTCCAGAGACTGACTGTGGGGATGGAGGGAGAAAGGGCTCTGACCGTCCTTCTTTAAGATGGCGCAGGTACCAGCAGGCTTCAACACCTCCATAGTGCTGGGCAGACGTGCTGGGACACAGAGACGCACTCCAGGGCCATGTCCAGGGAGCAGCAGACAGCCTTAGACAGCTGCCCCAGGCCTGTTGGTCTCTATAAAAACATCTCAGGACTTCATAACTTGTTTTTTTCCTATGAAATTCTTTCTTCTCATTTCTGTTAACTTTGCTAGTTAAACTGTCAGGCCAGTTTTGAAAGGGAATAAACTCTTTGTCCCTCCTCCCATCCTGAAGCCAAAATCTATTTTGGTTCATATAAAAATGATCAAATTACAGCTTTTGGCATGTTCCTTAACTAGGAAAAATAACTTGGATTAACTAGTGCCAATAAACTAAGTATTTTCAATTAAATTCTAACATTAGTAAAAATATCAGTCATACCACTCTAAATCCTAACCAACTTTAAAACAGTATGTGTAACCCTCAAAGCAGCTGTCTGCAAAAGCAGCTTCTATTACTCATATGAAACTCTGGGACAATAAAAGGAGTTGCTTGAGGGACTCCGGCAAGGCAAATGTCTTCGGCACAAAGAGAGAGCCCGGGCAGGTCTGGCTTTCCATAATAGGCCATTTATGCCAAAGAGAAAAAAGCTCCACTTTCCCTCGTTTTCTGTCCATCAGAATCCAGCTGCCTCCCAGAGCATTCTCAGGGTCCCGTAGATGGGTGGTGGGTGGGGGTCCCACTGTGGCTGGGGGCAGGTAAAGCAACCTTCTGGAGAGGTCTGGCACCAGGTACATTCCTGCCGTGCACACTCTGCCCATCAGCGTTTGTTCACATTCAAGTCCCGATGTGAGGGCACAGGAGGCCCAGTGGGTCAGCGATCCCACGCTAGGTGCCATCCTGTACTCCCCTCTGCAGCCTGTGGCGGGGCTCTGGTGGCACGCGGGGCTCATGCACACATACGTTCTGCAAACTTGTCTCAGAACCCTTCTGATCAGTTGCGGGATCTGCCCATGGTACTGCTCAGCTCGTCTGCACTACGCTAGGGGCCTTACCCTTCTCATGTGAGTGGGGTACCTGGCTAAATCCCCATTGTCCACTGCTTCATTCAGGAAACCTCCATGGAGCATCTGAAGGCCAGGCGAAGTGCCAGGCACACAGTTCGCATGGTTGATTGAAAACCACTGACCCCAAAGGTATTCGTAGTCTAATGGGATAGACACACCTCAACAGATTATCCCAGGGCAGCCCAGGAAGTGTCCCCAAAGGCGTGTGCAGGACATAACCACGGGAATATAGATGGGCACCTATCCCAGGAAGAGAAGCATGTGCAGACAGAAGGCTCTGCAGCTGCAAACAGGAACTGAGCAAAAGCGCACATAAGTGGACAAATTGCATCTGCTCACATAGAAGACAGAGGACGGGTGTCTCCATAGCCAGCATCAAGAGCATCTGCATGGCACAATATAAACATACGGAAGTCATTAGTCATTATCTGTTTAAGTTTTAGGATAAAGATTATATGCTTACATTAAGACCACATTAGTTTGTAAAGGCTGTTAATTTAAGATTGCTTGCATTAAACCTGATTTCAGTTTTCAAATCAAAAGGATGGGGAATAGGAAAATTTATATTCGACTTTTCTAAACTGTGCAGAATATATTCACTTCAACAAGCAATTAACCTTCATTTTATGAGTGTAAACAGTTCAACTAATTCTTCTTTGACAGTTGTGGAATTTTTTATTCTCATGAATCAATTCATATGTTAAAATGAAAACAAAATATTTTTGCTTAGAAACAGTTTTCAAAACTGACCAGCATTTCGCAGGGTGGTTAGCAAGCTAGATGATATGATACTTGAATGCTCTGAAAAAAAAAAAATAAAATGCAAGATTCAACATTTACTTTTAGTTGTCAAATGGCTGTATTAGTCACAGTCCAGTCAGGAACACTGAAATCACACGAGCCCATTCGACAGAGGAATTTAATACAGACGCTTTATGTAGGTGTCAGAGCTCAACAGGCCAACATGGAAGCCCTTGGTGCCCCAGATGTCATAACTGCAGGGAGAAACTACTGCCCTGGGCTGTGGACACAGAGAAAAGACATTGGGGTGGTCAGTACCTCCGAGCTCACAGGAGGGGGCCCTGCAGAGCTGGGACTCAGCCCTCGAGGAGGGGCATGGTTTGGATGGCCGCACTGGCACATTAAGGGCGACACGATGACACTGGCCTGGCCAGCTGGCAGAAAAGCTGTCGAACACAGCTGGCCACCACTGCCAGGAGTGGTACTGAAGGGAACAACTGGCCAAGGACAGCAGAAAGTCCTTTTGCTGTCCTCCAGAATCGCCAACTTCCCCTTCGTGGAGTGGCTTTGAAATTGAAAGACAGGAGCTTAATACTTGCACAATGATTTAAGGTAAAATGTCTAGTAAGATCTAAAGAAAATAAGAGAATGCTTATCATTTCATTGCACCATGGGCTCCTTCCCAACAACAAACTTCAAAATTCTTTACGTAAAGGTTTCTTGAGGCTGAGAAACGAAGGACGACAAGAGACAGAACCCAGTTCCTGTTCTCAGATGGAGGCTCCCGATTTTAGATGCATCTTCACAGAAAGCCCACATCACTCATCTCAGCGACCCGTGTGACCTTTGGCATGTGTCAGGCACACAGTGAGTGTGTCTCATCCTGCCTGGTCTTCCCCTCTTCTCGGGTATTCAGATAAACTCTCCTGCCCAGTCCTCCTGCACTTTGTGTGGGGCACGTGAGATGAAAACCAAGTGTGAGTAGGAGGACGTGCTGTGTGCCAGTTCCCAACCTAGCCGCAAGATCTCCTGGGTGCGATCCCATTTCTCCCTTCTTCTCTCACATGTGGCTGTGATGTCACCATGAGGAAGGGGTCACATGAGGAGCCACACATCTCCCCCGATCCTCCACCAGCAGCATGAGAAGCTACTGAATGTCGAGATTGATTTATCACAGCTCAGGGCAATATGCTCTAACACAGTGGATACTCAACTGCAGGTCACTAAATTATGTGAATATTTTAATTGTGAAATGCAGGTGTAACTTTACTCATAACTACTCACAGAAATAGAGTCAGAATTCAGGGATTTGTTCATGAATGATCTAAATGCAGGAGGTGCTGTGTTCTCCCCATGCTTTAAAACCTAGAACAACTAGTTTGAAAAGTCATTATTCACATCTCATTCTTCTAGTGGAACTGACCCAGGGTCACATGGCGAGCTAGTGGACAGAGGTGGAAACGGCATTCTCATCTCCTAATGCAGAGTCAATTGCTCTGTAAGTGAAATGCTGCAATTCAGGCCTCATTCTGTGGGCGTTCTTTGTCCTTGGCGGCTGCTACAGTCTGTGTTGTCAGTGCTGACACAAGCCAGTGGGGCAGGGGAGCAACAAAGGTGGGAGTGTCGAGTGGTGAGGGAAGGAAAAGTCAAGCAGCAAGCCCCAGCAAAGGCCAAGGGTCCAAAGAGAAAAAGAAGAAAGGCTTTGTTGAATTGGAAGAGTCTCTGGGTCTTTAAAATGGCCGGGGGCAGTACCTCAAGCCTGTAATCTCAGCAGTTTGGGAGGCGGAGGCGGGCAGATCATTTGAGGTCAGGAGTTTGAGACCAGCCTGGCCACATGACAAAACCTGTCTCTAATAAAAATACAAAAATTAGCTGGGCATGGTGGGTGGGTGCCTGTAATCCCAACTACGTGGGAGGCTGAAGCAGAAGAATCACTTGAACCTGGGAGGTGGAGGTTGCAGTGAGCCAAGGTTGCACCACTGCACTCCAGCCTGGGTGACAGAGTAAGACTCTGCCTCTGAATGAATGAATGAATGAATGAATGAATGAATGAATGAATAAATAACCTGACAGTCACTTTAGGGGATGTCATGCCTAATGGAAAGAATACTGATAACACCATTTGCAGAAATAAAGCAGCAAAGGATCAGAAAACGCAGAATAGAATACATTTCCTTTTATGTTCGCTTCAAATGGTTTCCTTTCCTGGGCATGCTCTGGTAGGAGTGACTGTTGTGTAGGAACAGGACAGGCCTACGCAAGGGATCTCTGACCTCCTGCGCATAGACTGGAGTTAATGAACTTAAGATGCTCCTCAGTGTGAGCCTCGCTCAGGGTACAACACACTTTTTCTGTAAAGGGCCAGATATTAAATATTTTGGGCCTTGTGAGTCAGAAGGTGTCTGTCTCAGCTACTCAAGTCTACCATTGTAGAGACAACAGCTGTCAAAGCAGCCATTGACAAAACGTAAACAAGTGAACCTGGTTGGGTTCCTATAAAACTTCATTCACAAAACAGGCAACAGGATGAATTTGGTCTGAGAGCCATAGTTTAGCACCTTTAGTATGGCTCATTAACCTGATGAAACCCCAGAGCTTCCAGGAGCTTGCTAGAATCACAAATGTAAAGCTGTATAATAAAGTCCTAGCTTCTCTTTCTGATCATGTAATTGAGGATGGCCACTGGGCCTCAGAGAGCATGGATGCCTCACACAACACCTCAGTCCTTCAAGGAAAATAGCTTAGATACATGTAGCACTCATGTGGGTGAGTCTAATTCTGGAAGGTGGCTGGCTGGATGTGGGACATTTTCTGCTTCCCAAGTTGGATAGGAGATGTAGGGCTCTTCTGATTGGAATTAACCATGCCATTTTGTCAGTAGGGTATGCTAGAAGTTACAACAGGAGAATCCCACCTTTCCAGGAAGACTCTGCAATACCCAGCCCTGGTCACCTGCTGCGTACCTTGGGTGACTGAAGACAGTCCATCTCACATCCCACTGCAGCATGATGCCTGCTGCTTGAGGGAACCTGGAGCCTGATGCTTTTGCTGTCTTCTGCTTTGTACAGATTTCATACATAGCAAACCTACCAATGAGAACAGACTCTAAAAACAAGTGCAAACTGTAAAGAAAAGGTCCTCTGTTTCAAATCCTCAGAGGTTCCATGATTGAGCAGACAATGTGCGTCAATGTGCGTTAAACGTGCCTCTTGCTGGAGATAGGAAATTGATGCTATTTTATAAATTAATTGCTATTAATCATAATAAAATAAGAAAATGAAGAAGTATACAACTTATATATATAACAAAGTTATACAACTTTGTATTCATTACTTTAAGTAAAGAAACAATTATTTATGGAATTATCAATGATAATAGCAAAGTCATTCATTAGCTGTTTCCAACAACCATGCCCAGCATCTCATACAGTCCTTAAAGGAAGACTCTTATTTCCTTACGTGTGTCCACGTGAGGACGTTCACTTAACCTTCAAATTCTAGCTCAAGTTCTTTCTAATTCTGGAAATGCCCTACGGCCTCAATGTTGCCAGAGCTCTGTGAATTGTATCTTAAAATACACTTGTCTAGCTTACCTCCCTGAGCACATTCCACATTGGAATTTTATTTAGGGGATTCTTGGGACAGCCTAAGAAGGTCCCGCCCGGGTTTGGGAATGCTTGTCACGAGTGGTGCACGGCTAGTAAAGGTCTCAAAGGCTGCCGCTGCGGAGTCTGTCTCTCAGGAGGCTGCCCTGGGAGCCAGGCCTGAGCGCAGAGGGCCCGCCCGTTCGCAGCAGTGTCCTTGTCACTGTAGGCAGCACCATGCGGAGGGCAGGACAGATGGTCTTCCTCCGCCACACACCAAGGCTGCCTTCGGCTAGGTCCTGGTGCTGGGACCTGTGAGCCCAGAGTGAGATGGCTGTGTGCAAACGCGCTGGGGAGAAGGCGCCCTTACACTTGGGTCCCCTCTGCTGGTGGTGCAGGCCACACAGACACGCTCTTGTGGCTAAAACAAAATTGGGACAAATTGGGCTGTGAGGAAGGGGCACAAAGAAATCCTCCTGCCACTGCAAGCAAGCCGCCTCCGCTTGCCATCGCTGGTCCACAGTGGGGCGCACAGAGCCAGACGCCCGGCAGGTGCACAGGACCCGAGCTAGTCCGTCCCAGGTGTGGCGCAGGGGTGATGGATTTTGACTGTTGGCCTTGAAACATCTTTGCCTCTTTCTCATCAGATTTCTTGTTCTAGAGTATTCTCTGTAACAGGGAGCTGCGATTCTTTTTCTGTAAATATCCAGAGAGTAAATATTTTTGGCTTTGTGGTGCGTCAAGTTCTGTGTTGTAACTGCCTAGCCACAGACCATGTGTAAACGGCTGGACACAGCTGTTTTCCAAAAAGAACTTTATTTACAAATATAGGTAGTGGATGGATGAGTGAGTAAACAATTTTTTAAAAGGGAATATTATTCAGCCTTAAAAAGGATGGAAATTCTGACCCATGCTACAGCAAGGATGAGCTTTGCATTTGTTACTCTGAGTGAAATAACCTAGCACGAAAGGTGAAATACTGTGTGATTCCACTCATGTGAGGCACCTAGAGTACCAAACTCATGGGGACAGAAAGAAGAACGGGGTTGCCAGGGCTGTGGAGGGGGAATGAGGAGTTATCATTTAATGGGTACAGAGTTGCAGCCTGGGAAGAGAAGGTTCAGGAGATGGAAGGCGGTGATGCTGTCCAACAGTGTGAACGTACTCATCGCCAGTGAACTGCGTGCACTGGAATGGTAACTTTTATGTTAGGCGTATTTTACCACAAATGTAAACCGGCTGTGGGCGACTCTCCTCTATACTCCTCAAAGGTAATGCACGTAGGAAACACAGAAATATTAAATTTTTCACTCAGAGATAGTCCCAGTGTTTCAAACCAGCATTATCCTCTAGGGCATGGAGGGTGGGGACGGGGGAGCAATGCGCAGTGTGGTCCCTGTTTTACTGGGGACACGAGAAAGCAGTCATGAGAATTTCTTGGACTTTCAAGAAAATTCAGAAAAGAAGATAAAAGACATATTTACTTCTTGGAGGGAATGGGGTCATCATTATTTTTTCAAAGACGGTCCATTTTAAAACCTGTTTGAACACGTAAATTGTTCTCAGTGCCTAAGAATATTTCCCAAGGGGCCAGGCACAGTGGCTCACACCTGTAATCCCACCACTTTGCAAAGGAAGCTTAGGCGGGCGGCTGACGAGGTCAGGAGATGGAGACCATCCTGGCTAACACAGGGAAGCCCCGTCTCTACTGAAAATACAAAAACTTAGCCAGGCGTGGCGGTAGGTACCTGTAGTCCCAGCTTCTCAGGAGCCTGAAGCAGGAGAAGTGCTTGAACCCAGGAGGCAGAGGTTGCAGTGAGCCAAGGTTGTGCCTCTGCACTCTAGCCTGGGCGACAGAGTGAGACTCCATCTGAAATAAATAAATAAATAAATAAATATAAATAAAATAAAATATGAAATATTTTCCAAGGAACACATGTAATACAAAATGTAATTCGGTTCAGGCAACCATGTTACGTGAGTCTACAAAATTCAGGTGAATGTCCTCAGTCAGTCATTAGAGATTGAATTGTTTCCTCCCAAAATTAATATGTTGGAGCCCTAACCCCCAATGTGATGGTATTTGGAGAAGGGGTCCTTGTGGGGTAATTAGGTTTTAGATGATGTCATGGGGTGGAGTCCTTGTGATGGGACCTTAGAAGATGAAACCAGAGAGCTTGTGCATGTGTGCGCTCTCTCTCCTCTCTCCCTCTCTTCCACACATACACACACACTCTCTCTCTCTGTCTCTCTCTTTCTCTGCCATGTAAGGACATAATGAGAAGCTGGTCTGTCTGAAACCCGGGAGGAGACGTCTCACAAAATCCGAACCTGCTGGCACTTTGTTCTGCTACTTCCAGCCCCCAGAACTGGGATCAATAAATGTCTGTTGTGTCAGCCCCTCGGTCTGTGGTATTTTGTTACAGCAGCCCTGAGCTAAGATGATCGCATGCATGTATATGTGTGTGTGTAGTCCCTGTGGATGTAGTCACCTATACATCATGTGTGTATGCATGTGAACACACACACAAGCTCACATACCATTAAATGGTATTGCATCAACCTATGTAGGTGTACAGGAATGGAGAGAGGGAGGGAGCACGAGTCCAAGGCCCCTCCATAAATACTAAACTTTCAGTGATTTTAAACATTCTCTTAGAAGGTGGAGACTCATAACCCCAGAGCAGGAAATTCTCTGTGAGTTCAGGAAAGAACAGAACAGGGAGTGGCCCAACAATGATACCTTTTCTTTGCCTTCTAGGGTGTGGACTGAAGTTTGATTTGGTTAAGAAACGCCCACAAGGAAAGGGCAGGGGTTGGCTAGGTGACACAATCTCATTTCCCCTCCTTACATAAACTCATGAGCAGAAACACTAATTTGAGTTTTTGCTTGTAATCTGGCATTATATTTCATTTTGTTCCTTTTCTCCAGCAGGGTTTGCTTTATGGAGCGCTCAGTGAGAACGGTGCTGGGAGTCATTCACTGATACATCACGTAAACCTAAAAATACTCCGTCACCACCGCTTGGCCAGCTTTGAACCTGTGAACTTGCAGCACAAGGCCTGGGTCCTGTTGGGAACCCCACTTTATAATCTCATCCGGAAACCCATCCTCCCTGTGTCCCCAACTTTTCATTCCAATCCTTTAAAAAAAATTGTTATGTTACATCCTGATTCCACTGTATATCTACGAATATATTGCTAGGTTTGTAGATATTTTCATCCCTAATAACTTTATGGTGTTTACTTAACCTTGCTTTGATACTGCTATTGACTTTGGAATTATAATTACTACTACTAAATGAGAATGCTTGATGATAGATGGAGGCAGACTGACCAACCACTGTGTGGGAAGGGTGCAATGGCCGTCATTAGAAACCAAATGGCACAGAACAATCTTAATTAGACATGACCAACATCAGCTGCCCCTATTCTCAGGGTGATTAAGGCCCAGAGTTAAAAAATACTGAAAGTCACATTACCTTGTGTGATCTTGAGAAGGGTGGGGCTGTCACATTTGCCTCTAAGAGCTTTCCTGTCTCATTTTAAAATGAGTTTGGCTTTGGTTTAGGATTAAGCAGCCGGATGTTTTCTGCTTGTTTGCAGAAGTCGTTCTACCAGGTTTATGGCCCCGGAGAGGTAAAAGTGATCAGTCAGATGTTTGGGAAGCTCAGGATAAAGATTTGCTCTTTCTCTCTGTCGAAGGCCAAACCCTTCTTAATTAAAAGAAGCAGGCAGGGAACTGTGCTGCACGGCTCTTTCACTGAAATGGAATTTGCTTTAATGAAGACCCCTGTGACGGTGGCCCAAATGCTAACATAAGGGCAGTAATTATTTGTTTTTAACACTCTAATGTGTAAGTAATCCTGAAACAAAGGCAAGGCACTCAACAAACTTCACTGAAAAAAAGCCATACTTCAGAGGAACTCTGCTGAGACTCCTACGAAAGTCCAGAACTCTCTTCTCCTATGTCCCATCTCAACAATTCTATGCACCACCAGAAATCAGCCACCATCCCTCCGCAGACCTCTCCCTAACCTGCACCTCCCTAACCCGCCCTCCTTCCCCAGTGCCCTATTTTCAGTGTTCTACTGAACATCTTCATCTCAGTTCTCGGCTCAGGCCCCAGACTTAGATGGCCAGACCCACCATTAGCATCTCTGCCCTCACCTTCCTGTTCTTGTTTACCCAAGTCATCCAGGATACACCTGGCTGTCTCCTTTCACTCCTCTCTCCTTCAGCTTCTAAAGCTCATCAGTGCTAGTGGTGTTTGATTTTTATTCTGTCTGGTGTTTCCATTCTTATTGTCACTTTCTGACGGTGAACTTGCCTCCCCAGTTCTTCCTGAACTGCTGGAATAATCTGCTTGGTAGTCCGGTCCCCCATGTAACCACTCTCCAGGCTGCTGCCAGGGTGACTGTCATCATGCACAGCTTAATTGTGTTTCTCTGCCGGTCGAAAGCTCCTAAAGTCCCCAGATACAGTCCAAACCACTGATGGAAACTGTCTGGGTCTCTGCCAACACACCAACCCCAAGTCCCTTAGCACCTTAACACACTTTACCAAAGTGGACTGTAGAAGTCTTGTCTCAGCTTACAGCAGCACAGCCTGTGGGGGTTCCCAGTGGACCGCTGCTTAGAGCATGTGATTTAGAATAAGAATTGGCTTCCAAACCTCACTCCAGCACTTTCTAGGTTTGAGATTCAGCTTTGGCCAACCCTCCAACTCCTCTGAAACTGTTTCCTCAAAATGGAATTCGTCATAATCTGTATGTGTTTTTAAGCATTTGTCGTGAAAGTGAAATTAAATGCTTAAAATTCAAATAGCAATTTACTAGTGGAAAGAAGTATTTTTATTGGGTCTGGGGAAGCTAAGCCAGAGGTCTTCATCAAGTCGAGAAAACCAGTGGCCAAAAGCAAACTCTGGACAAAAAGGCAGCCTCAATAGAGGAACTGAGGAACGGAAGATGGTCTGAGTGAACAACAGATTCAGATGTCAGGTCCCTCTGCTAGGGGAGAGCACGCAGTCAGAGACCGCGCTGTCCCCCGGGGAACTGCTGCGGTTGCAGATGAAGAAACTCACCTCTGAAAGGGGCTGCGTGTCGTCATGCCCGATCACAGTCATTCATCCTCTTTTTTTTAATTATTATTAGTTTTATTGTAGTAGGAAGACCAACAATTTGCGGACTCCAACGCGCTTTCAGAATCTCCACGATCAGTGGCATTTAACTGAAATAATTGTGGATATGGAGTGGAAGAAAAGAGGAAACTAAACCTTCCTGGTCTCCTATTGTCTGGAACAGACTTTGTACAGAGAAGCTCCCTTTCCTTGCAAGCCCCACCCCATCTTCCACGGACAGACAGTGACCGGGGAGTGACCACCAGCACCTGGCCTCCCTGAGGTGGCTCATGGCTCTTTGGCTTCAGGGCGCTGTTGCTGTTGGCTCCTGCTCCCCCTACAAACAATCGCTTTAATAAATGTCCTCCTGTCTCAGTGAATTACTCTCTGGGGCTGGGGTGGGGAAACGGAGGGAAGCCCTTCTGCTGTAGGAACTGGGAGTAGCAGATGTTTAAACGTAAAAGAGGACTTCCTCATCATGGGTTGCTTTTTTTCATTTGCAAATTACACCCACATATATTCATAAAAGAAAAGACAGACAGAGTCCCAGCAGAGCTTCTCAGCTGGAGCAGGCCCTCACCTGATGCCCCCGCTCTCAGGTCCCCCACACACTGGCATGACCGGCCCTGCTTGTCTCATTCTGGGTCTCTCTGCTCTGTCCTTGGCAGCCCAGATTTGGAGGTCAAGAAGAACAGGAAGGTCCGCTGGAGGCACGAGAAGCACATAGGCTGGCAGAGGGCAGAGGCCGCAACGTGGGTGTGCCCATCCTGAGGGCACAGTTTCCCAGGGGAGGCAAATGACCACAGACTGTGACCCAGGCCTCCTGCCTGAGAGTAGGACAGGCACAGAGCTCTCCCGCACAGCTTGTGTTTGGTGTCAAGGCTCTTTTATTTTTACATTTCTGTATTTTCCAAAAATAAGTGTTCTAAAGTTCTTATCATAAGAAAACTATGAATTATGAAACATATTTAAATTATTAAATGTGAATTAAATTAATATGAAATATATTTGAAATCAAAATAGGATTTTCAAATAATATAAGTCAACATAATAACAGTACACAGACACATATTTAATATTATAAAATCTTCATAAATAAAAAATAGAATGCTTCAAAGCATCTTACATATTATTTAACATCTAGTGCCTTTGTCATCTTGCCCATGAAATCTTAGTGTTTCAAGCCACTCAAGTACTGAGAGCGCTTGTGTAGAACACAATGCACTTCCACACGCATTATTGCAGAATCCACGGAATCTCTGGGAGAAGAAAAGCGACGAGTATCAATTCCCGATTTTACCCCAGGACAGTGGGCTCAGGAGCTGACCCAATGCCCACAAAGCAGCCAGCACCCAGGGCTTCTAACGCTACTCTGGGCCTGGCCAGGATAGGTAACGCTTTCCATGACTGTCTTTGGCAAAATAAATTTCTCCCTCCTATATATACAAACTGTCCAGAAAGAAAACAAAGATACATAAATAACTCTGCTAAAGTCAGTGGCTGAAGAAAGTTATGTGTGATAAAAAAGCAAACAAACAAACCAACCAACCAGGTCCAGGAGGACGGCTCTTTTCCTGGGGGTAACAGGCAGCTGTCTGGAGCTCTGCGACACGGGCCGGCCCTCCTGCTGCGCTGCGGCCGCTGCCACTCCAGAACTGAGCAGGGCCACCGGGCCACAGTGGTGACTACACACCCATTGTTGGAAGGAATGAATGAATGAATGAATGGCACAAAAAATAAGCAGAGTTGCCTGAAACAGGCAGACACGATCATATCCTGTCTGTGTTTTCTTAGGCATACTCTTGCCTTCTGTGAAGTCTGTATGAAAGTTGTTAACACGATGCTTTCTTTTTATCTAAGGTTTACTGTTTGCAGTGACAGTGACCCTTTAGGATCACCCAACTCGTCTGGGTTCGCGTGGGACTGTCCCTGTTTCCGCACTGGAAGTCCCTTGTCCCTGGAAACAACTTCCTCCCAGGCAAACAGGGACAATTAATCACCTACATCTAGATGGCTTCTTTAGGGCAAAATACAGGGTCAAGGATTCACAGCCTGAATTTGTCAGTTCTTACAATCTTGTGGCCACTTAAAGTGGCAATGTGACCTCTGAGTGCAGGGTATTTTTAAAACTGGGGAGATCACTTTCAGTGGTCCCTGCTTGTTTGCCTCTAAAAGGCACAGTACTCAGTGAATGGTGGGGCAGTGGGCAGGAGCAGGAGGGTTTGAATTCAGCCCCTCACCCAGACCACATTGTCCCCTTCTGCAAAACCGAGGCCTTCATCCCAGGCAGGAGTTTCTTAAACTCCTTTCAAATACCCAACTCGCTGCATTGATGAAGTCAGCTTTCTGAGCTGCATGGGAACCCCTTCTCACCTCCTACCTTGAAATCTGGGTAAGTTATCTCTTCTTCATCCCTAGCACTGCCTCTGCCATGAAACCTTTCCGGGCCTTCCCAAACATCCAACCACTTTGAGAGCGGCTTGTCCACTCCCAGTCTCTAACGTGGACCCGTGTCCCTCCACCTGGGTGGACCTTCTGAAAATGGAACCTCTTCGGCATCAGTCTCCCCACATGTTAAACAAGGAAGACACCCATCAAAAATGACTTTATGAGGATTCCATCCCCACCGTTCCATTGAAGTTGAAAACATCTTGTTCCTACATGTGAGCCATCTGTTGCTTCTGCTGCTTTACTTAATGCTATTTCTTGTGCAATTAAAACAGTACTCTATGCAAAACATTCTTTGCTGTGATGAACAGACTGCTGGGTTGGTGCTAGTACATCGCAGTTCCTCAATAATCCTGTGTTGGTCCTTCTCCTTCTGCACACATGGGATCAGAAGAACATAGGGTGCCCCAGTCTCAAGATGTATGTGACCTGGGCAGTATTTGAATTGAGAATCGATTCTCCAAAGTGCCTAATCTGAAATCTTGCGCCTAAGGAGACTTGAGCACCAGTAAGAGTTTGATTCTGAATGTGGAAAAACTCAAAACTGTCCTCGGCTCTCACACCAAAAAAACAACCAACAACACAGAAGGCGTCGGTGAGTAAGTGCAGGTGATTTCTCTCCACCAATAAACAAGCAGTCAACCTGCGGCTGACACCATGGGTGCCCTCCAGTTCAACTCTGACATGCTCCACCTGGAGACAGCGGCATGTCCCACAGGGCGAGGTTCAGGACCACAAGACTGCCCCCTCCTCCTTAAACACAAGCCTCAGGTTCGGGGCTCTGAACTTCTGACCAACTGGCTTCAAGTTGGGCTTCCCATGACCCCCTGTTTGGGTTTGATTAATTTTCTGGAGTGGCTCACAGAACTCAGGGAAACATGTTTTCCAACTTATGATGAAGAATGTTTTAAAGGATGGAAGTAAACAGCCAGAAGAAGAGACACCCAGGGCGAGGTCTGGAAGGGTCCCAAGCGCAGGAGTTTTTGTCTCTGTGAAATTGAGGCGTGCGCTACCCTCCCAGCACGTGGATGAGCTCTTGTTCACCTTCCTGTCTGCCCCCATACGTTCAGCTATCTGGAAGCTCTCCAAATCCTATTCTTTTGGGTTTCTGTGGAGGCTTCATTATGTGGCCATGAGTGAGTAAGCCATTGGTCTTGGTTGATTAACCCTGGAGGTTGTGTGGGGTGAGGAGGTCTAACAGTCCCAATCCTGCCTTTGTCTTTCTAGTGGCCAGCCCCATCCTGAAGGTACAGAGGGGCTGCCATCATTAGCATACAAAAGGCATCACTTGGGAGACTCTAAGCATTTTAGAAGTTGTATGCCAGAAAACACGAAGTTGAAGATCAGATATATCTTTCAGAGCATCACAGATTTCATGATACTCTCTTTGACAACATGAAAAAGTTCTCATTTTTCCACATGAGTAGATTAAATCTACCAAAGAATTTTCTTATGGGAACTATTTACATTTTTGACTATTTTGACCCAATTTCACACTTACAGAACAGTTGTGAGAGTTAAGTACAAAGATGCACAGGTGTGCTCCCCCCAGAATCTCTAAATTTTGTGGTATTCACTTTTTTTTCATATGAACTCTTCTACTTGGAAGGGGCCATAGAGAACATTTATTCCAGCATTCTTGTATTTGAGATTAGGGAACTGGACCCAACCACTCAGTCTCCTGCCCGTGGTACGGACTGGTACCCACAGCCTCCAAGCCTCAGCACTGAGTCCACTTCCTGTTCCCAGCCACACATCACATCATCACAACAGATCCTGTTTCAGCAGCTCGCTTCCCAAATGCTCAAAGCTGCACTTGGCACGGAAGGGATGCCAACACCTCACAACCCTCCCAGACTCGTCTGAAATGGACCTGTTCCCACTGTCTACTCAACTAGTCACACCTGCTGGAATATCAACCTTTTTAGGAGAACAGGTTTGTATCAGCCATGACCCCTGCTTTGGAGAGAGGAAATAGTGCTGCTGGGAAACGCGAAAAAATTATTTACCCCTCCTCAGTTTGAGGAAAAATATTTAAGTCATTATCTATGTGAAATTTTCACTGCCCAAACCCCTCTTTATTTGCGCTTTTTGTTTCCTAGTGAAAAGTAAAACACGTTTGCTCTTGCGAAATTGCGCAAGGAAGATGCTTGGGGATATTGCCCTTCTTTCCTTCTCCTCTCTGGTCAAGCGAGGGGTGGGAACAAGCATAAAGGAACACAGAAGAGGGGGATGTGGAATTGGCTTTAGAGAACACTCTTTCGGCGTCTCTTCCTGCTTGCCGCCGGCCGTTGGCAATGGCAGTCCCGCTCTCTCTGCACCTGTGGCTCCTGCGAGAATGTGTTACAGGTGAAGAAGCCACTCATAGCCCTCACTGAGATTCCTACAGCAATAATCTGAGAGTTATAAATTCACTTATGGACCTAAAACAAATGAACAGGAGTGGGTATCCCATTCTGCAGCCAGCCCGTTTATCTGGTGGAGCACACTTTGCCTTGAACATGTGGTTGAACGATGCCTGTGAAGAGAAGCAAGTGCATTCTTCCCACGTGATCAGGTCTGACTTGGGATGAGTGGGCAATGCTAAGGCCTGTACTGGTTTTCCCATGGCTCTTTTCCACCTCTCAGGTGGGCATGGTGCATTTCAGCAGGGAAATCTTGTTTGATTACAGAGAAGTTTACCTCCACTTGTTTAGTTTTCTCGTCAACATAAGTCGACGATAACTTCCTTCAGGAAAGAGTTAAGAAGGTCTCTGAAAATGCTGCATTGGGTTTCACAAGTTGCACTGGAATACGTCATACTCTTATAGGGCAGGTTGAGACTATAAACACACAAAAGTCACAGTGCCCAGGTGTGAGGCCTCAAAATCACCTGCAGCTGGGGAGTGGCCTTTCCACCTAAAACTGTGAAAATACATTTTAGGGGAGAGACAGTCAGGGAGATGAGGTAAGCAATATGGACAATTCTCTTGATCTCGTCTGAGTCTGAAGCAAATGGTGTTTTGTAAACCTGTCTTTATGGATTTTCAAAATTTCAGCTGTATGCTGAACCCTTTAAGTGTGCTACTGCCTTTCAGATACTTACTACAAAGAAGCTTATGTGGAGAAGAGGTTACTCCCAGGTTAGGGGAAGGGCAAATGTCTTCCATTTCGAGCATCAGAAATTGCATTTTCAGTCCAGGAATAAGGGTGATGGATTTCATCCTGAATTTATGTGTGTGTAAACCAACCAAAATGAAGCTGGGAGAAGCTTTGTATGCAGAGCACTATTACACAGCAATGTTCATTTAGCAAAGCATGGTGACAGCATTGGAGTGTCGTCTTACAAACCCCCTGCAGCCTATGGCATGTGCCAGAGAAAGTCACAGGTGCACGGCCATCCCTGAGGAGAGGCACAGAGGCTGAGGATCTGCTTTCTTCTTTGAGGCTGGTACTGAGATAACGTCACCAGGAATGTTGTCTAAGGCACAGGTGGAGAAAAGTGGAGTTTCTCTAACAGGAAATTCTTTAAGCCAGAAAAATGTTCAAGCGGCCATTGTAAAGATGTGCTCGGAAGGTCAAGAATTGAGACCTTGGATACTGACAGCAAGTACCCCTACATTTGGAACCTGAATTAAGAAAGTTTATCCCTTTGAGTCCACTTTGACTAGTTAGCCATCGTGGAGTGAGTAGCCCTGTCTGCTCTGCAGGGCTCCAGGTGATGCTGAGGATGCTGAAGAGCAGCATAGGACTCACCAAAGCATCCTTTATCAGCTACAGGAACCATGCATTACACAAGTTAACAATAGTCACACCCCCGAATTCCCTGCTCCCGTCCACACCATAAATGCCCTGGTGGCAACCGCCTCCTGCAAGCTCTTTGGGATCACAGGCAGCTCACAGTACAGCTCCTACCTTCTGCCTCGGAAGCAAAGGTTACCTTCCTTGAACAGTCTGGATGAGGTCCTCACTAACATTAAAAGGACAACGAATATCTCAATTGGTGTTTAATGTTTTAATTTGTGCCACTTTTAAAAGCAATTTAGATTTTACATGAATTAGAGGGGTGTGTTTTACTCCCATCCAGGTAAAATATGGGCAGGGAATCCTGGACTCCTGGAGATGTTCCTGCAGGAAGTCCGTGGGCACCTGAGTAGTTGGAATGGGAAGGGAGAGTTTGACCTGAGACAGCATGAGCTCCTCCCAGGAACAAAGGCTTTGTGAAAACATCCTGCTTCCCATCCCTCAGAGAGAGTCAGGGTGGGTGGAAGGGTCAGGAGAAAGAAAAGTCATCAAAGTGGAAAGTCAACCAAAAACTGGAAAAGAGTAGACCCATCCCATTGTTTCCACAGAACTCATGTCATGAGAACAGACTCCTGGGGTCCCATTTCCTGTCTCTCCTGCACTTTTTCCCATGAGAATCTTGTCTTGGACTATGGGCCTGTAACAGTTTGGACAGTCAAGGGCACCAGGCTGTCCGCTGAGAATAAGGTGTAGGGAAGACAGCCTCCTTGGCAATCAAATAATTAAGCCAAGAGATGAAGCATCAGCCTTTCATTAAACTCTCAAGCTAGCTAAGTGTTCATGTCCTAAAGCCTCTTATCTAGACCAGCGGAAGAGTGTAAAATGGGAATGCAATCTGGCTCGTTAACGTTGCATCAGAAGCTCGGTTCAGCATGGTGCCTCATTCCCTCGTGTTGCCCTCACCCAGCAAACAAACAAAACCGTGCTGAATCTCAGTCCCAGAAAACAAACAGTTCGACCACTGGGGAGGAGATCACTTTTCTGGGAAATTTGCAGAAGAAAACAGTCGATTCCATTCTTCGGTCTCTCCACAGAGAAGTTGCAGTGGAACTGAACGATCTTATGGATCTATCCTCTTTTTCTCTCTTTACAGAACCCACCTCCTTTTCCCATTAGGGTTATAGAAAATAGCATATAACTGGGTCATTAGGTTCAGGCCCAGAGAGCTGTCCAAAGGTCAATGGAGTGATATTTTCACAGCTAGCAGGAGAATAGTTTTCCCACTGCAAATGTGGGGGTGAGAAACATTTGTGCTTCCCTGATTTCCTATCAAGCTTAGATGGCTGCATGCAGGGGTAGGTAGAGAGATGATAGGAGATGGATTGATAGATACATGAGATAGGAAGATAGGCAGACAGGTGCACTCCATAAATGAGGAGATGAAGGGGAAAATTCGAAAAATGATCAAGTTTTTTTTTTGGAGCTTTTTGTTTGTTGGCTTGTGTTTTGGTTCTGTTTATATTTAAAATGGAGTATAGGGATTGTGAAGGTGGTGACTGGGTGAACTCTTGTCTCCAAACCTCGCGTCTCTCTTCCAGCAGGGCTGTTGTAAGATGACTCACCAGGACACAGAAAAGGCAACGTGGCAAGCCACTGTCCGCCAGACCACCTTTTCTAGAGTGCAGTGGGTTATCTCCCTCACAAGCGAGCCCAGAGGAAAGGCTGGACCTCCCTGGAAAAATCACTCCCATAATGAAGCAGACCCTGACCCGGGCCACAATCTTCACTCAGCCCTCCACCTTCTAAAAATAACAGCGCCAAGCCACTCTTCCTTCCAGCTGCAGGCTCAGGACAGGGCCTTTCTAAAAAAAAGAAAAAGAAAAAGTGCTTCTTCCTGTTTCACTAGTACTAGACACAGATGGCCAAGGACTCCCCACACAGATGCCCTAAATTTCACGTCCAGTGTGACAGGGATGATGTGAAAGAGGGAAAACAGGCTGCTGCTGGCTGTGGTTAGAGAATCAGGAAACAGGGCAGCTGTCCACGGGGCTTTGGCCATTAGAGCTGTGGGAAAGCCACTCGCTGATTTCGCCTGTTTTCCTGCCCTCTCCACGGAGCAAGTGCAGGTGTTTTAGAGATGCTTTACTGTTTTAGAGATGGACAGGTGTTTTAGAGACACTTTGGGTTGGAGCTGGACGTTGCATCTTCACTCAGAGGGACCTCAGTGCACACACAAGCCCGTTCCTGGGCACTGAGTTCCACCCTTGTGTGCTGCTAAGTGGTAGGGCCCTGGTTTTCCAGAAGAGCAAAGGAACTTTCTATTATTCCAAAGTGGCTTCAGTCTCACGCTGGTCCTCAGGCAGCAAAGCAAAGGCTCGGTAATGCTTCCCTCCACAAAGGTTCGATCAGAGAGGCTCTCACACTCCTGGGGTACCCACAATGTTCCAACAGCCTCCTGATGGGTCCTAGTGGTGAAAAGACCCAGCGCCAGGCCTCAGGGGACCTCCCCCATCCCCCCACAGCATGTGTCCCATGGGTCACTTCAGCCTCAGCCTCAGGCAAAACCTCTGGAAATCAGGAAATCTCCAGCTGTTTCCACAAAACCTCCAGCCCTTCGTCCTACTCTGCACAAACCCTCTCCTGGGAACTATATTAAAAATGAAATTAAATTTTATAAAAGCAGGTATTATATTGCCAGTTCTCACTGTGTACTGTACAGGTACAGAGCCTGGGCCTGATCACATATGGGATTTTTGTTCTTTGTATAACAATTTGGGGATCAAGCACTTAGTCCATACTATAACCTCCATTATAAAACTTTTCTGTTAATAAATTAGATTAGACCTTACTACACGTTGTAGACTCGCTACAACGTGTAGTGCCTTTCCCAGAAACACAACCAGCCATAAGTTCTGGGAAAGCAGTGTTGACCAGAGGGGAAAAGGGGCTCAACGCCAAAGACCTGGGTTCAAGCCCCTTTCTCTGCTACTTTCTGGTTGAATTTCTTAGAGAAGTTGCTCAGCTTCCTCCAGTGTGAACTGTAGTTAATGATAATAGCCACCTGCCTTGCTTGTTTTAATGGTCAACTGTGAAGATAAAATAAAAGCACTTTATAAATGCTTTATGAACGTCAGCTAGAAAGATAAACACCTTTGCTTGAAGCAGTCAATAATGATGAAATCCGTATCAGCCAATCAACATTTCATTTAATGTTCCATGTTCCATTTCCAAAGGGAAAAAATTCTCTCCACAGAAGTTGGTAAAAATAGGTAGAGTATTAGTTTGCTAGAGCTGCCATGATGAAGTACCGTGGACTGGGCTGCTTGAACAACAGAAAGTTATTCTCTCACAGTTCTGGAGGCTGGAAGTCTGAGATCAGGTTGGGCAGGGCTGGCTTCTCCTGGGGCCTCTCTCCTTGGCTTGTAGTTGACGTCTTCTCCCTGTGTCCTCACGTGGTGGTCCCTCTGTGCGTGCCTGTGTCCTAGTCTCCTCTTCTTACACAGTCACCAGTCAGATTGGATTGAAGTCCACCGTGGTCACCTAATTTTAATTTCACTACCTCTCTAAAGGCCCTGTCTCTAAACACAGCCACATTCTGAGGAACTGGAGGAGTTGGCGCAGGGCACAGTTCAGCCCACATTAGGTCGGTAGGATAGAAACTTCACCCATAAATTGAACTTGTTCATTTACTTTTTTCACTCTTTAATTTCAATCATCAAGTTCGTTCAAAGAGTGGTTTCGGATACAGTGAATCTAGAAACTTTGGGCGGGCCTCATTTTCTCTACAGCTTGATTTGTGGCCACACTTACGAAGCCTGGGAACATTCGCTTTTATAGAAGAAGAAAAGGAACCACAACCACAGACAGAGTCCTGGCTGTGTCTGAACCACCTGCCCCAGGGCGGGGCTGGTTCTCCAGCTCTGCCAGGGAAGCATTTGGCAGTCCAGGGCTGATGAACTTCCCTGCATTTTTCTCCCTCCAAAGGTTTTCAGAGTTTGCGAGGCCTTACTTTCATTGGCCAATTCAGAAAAGAAAAGCTGACTTCCTGAGTGCTCCTCACAAACAGTCTCCAAATCGCCCAAGAAAGCTGACATCACCATTCAGACAACCCTGACCCTACTCTCAACAGTACAGATGTGCCCAGGATGAGATACAAAATAAAATTAATAAAGAGAAACTGTAATTTTACTCAAGAATGGATGCCAAGGCAACTATTTTATGGCAGGATAATTTGACAGAAACATGCATATACATTTCCATGAAGGATTTTCATCACACATTCCTTCCATGGAGGTGGGTCTCATATTTAGTAGAAAAAAAATATTTTTGTGTCCGTAGTGTAATAAACATTCTGCTTTCAAATAACAGTTGCTTCTTACCTCTAAGCTAAAAACTTAAAAAACAGTTTCATACTTAACATCTCACTTTAAAAATCTTATCACCACCTCTCTTCAGGTAGTTGGCATTCAAAAAGTTTTTTATTTGTTTATGATTAAGAAGCTGTGTCCTGAGTAATAAAAGGAAACATACATTAATTGGATTTAATCAAAGCTTAAAACTTTTTATTGAAGACACCATCAAGAAAGTGAAAGACCCAGGCGCGGTGGCTCACACCTATAATCCCAACACTCTGGGAGGCCAACATGGGCAGATCACCTGAGGTCAGGAGTTCGAGACCAGCCTGGTCAACATGGTGAAACGCCATCTCTACTAAAAATACAAAAATTAGCTGGGCGCAGTGGTACATGCCTGTAATCCCAGCTACTTGGGAGGCTGAGGCACGAGAATTGCTTGAACCCAGGAGATGGAGGTTGCAGTGAGGTAAAATCACACCACCGCTCTCTAGCCTAGGTGACAGAGTGAGACTCCATTTAAAAAAAAAAAAAAAGACAACCCACAGAATGAAAGAAAATATCCTCGAGTCGTGTATCTGACAAGAGGCTTGTATCTAGAATATATGCACTCAACAATAAAAATGCCGATAACCCAATTTCAAAATGAACAAAAGACTTACATAGACATTTCTCTGAAGACACACAAAAGGACACTAAGCACATGAAAACATGAAAAAATGCTCAGCCTCATTAGCCATCAGGGAAATGCAAAACAAAACCACACTGAGGTGCCTCTGCCCACTGACCAGCTTGGCTCCAATCAGAAAGAGACAATAGTAAGTGTTGATGAGGATGCAGAGAATCGGAACCTCGTACATTACTGGTGGGAATGTAAAATTGTACATCTTTCAAAAATAGTCTGGAAGTTCTTCAAAAGGTTAAAGATAGAGTTGCCACATAATCCAGCAACTCCATTCATAGGTATATACCTAAGAGAAATGAAACCATATATCCACGTGAAAACTTGTCTAGTTGAGCATTCATTATCCAAAATATTTGGGACCAGAAGTGCTTCAGGTTCCAGATTTTTTTTATTTTATTTTTGGATTTTGGAATATTTCCACATATATAATGAGATATCTTGGGGATGGGACCCAAGTCTAAACATGGAATTCATTTATGTTTCATATACACCTTATACACACAGGCTGGTGGTAATCTTATACAACATTTCTAATGATTGTGTGCATGAAACAAACGTGTACACTGAACCATCAGAAAGCGAAGTTGGCATTATTTCAGCTACCCATGTTATGGGTCTTAGCCCCATGTGGGGCCCTGCGGGAACCTACCACTGGTGTGTCCAGCCTGCACACTTGCCATTTTATTACTCTTTGTAGGTGTGCTGTCCTGGGGGGAATCGGGGCATGCTATGGAAAGATATTTCCCAGCTGAAGGGGGATGTTTTCTCACTTAGGGATGCTGAATAAACTGTGCAGTGCACCTGCATTTTTACTGGGATCCGTCACATGCGGTCAGGTGCAGAATTTTCCACTTATGGTGTCATGTTCATGATCAAAAAGTTTCAGATTTTGGAGCATTTTGGATTTCAGATTTTATGATGAGGGATGCTCAACCTGTATATGAATGGCATCATTATCCATAACAGACAAAAAGTCAGAACAATCTAAATGTTCGTCAGCTGATGAATGAACACATAGCGTGCTGTATTCATGCAATGAAATGTTATTTGGCCATGATAAGAAATGAAGTATTGGTACACGTTTCACTGATACATTCTGCAATGAACCTTGAAAATATTAGGCTAAGTGAACAAAGCCAGACACATAAGATCCATTTTGTCTGAGTCTGTTTACAAGAAATATCCAGAATAGGCAAATATAGGGAGACGCAAAGTAGATTTATGGGTGTCAATGACTGGGGGTGGGAGAGAGAAAGGCGGAGTGGCTGCTAAGGGCTATGGGGCTTTTTGAAGGGTGTTGAATATGTTCTCACATTGATCATGACGACGGTTACACGACTGAATCCACTAAACAACATTGAAGTGTACACTTTAAATCGGTAAAGGCATGGTATGCAAGTTATAGCCCAATAAAGCTATTATTAAAGACAGAAAAAGCTGAGCCTTGCCACACCTCATGTAATGTCACCTCTTCATTTAACAGGTCACTGGGCCTGTTCCCACAGGCTTTAAAGAGAAGCGTGGCAGTAAATACTTCAGTCCCACCCGTGATTGTGAATGCTTTGGTAAGTCCAACTGGAAATGTGACACACCTTCAGGAAATCTGTGGCAGGACCCATATGAGAAAAACATTTGGACTAGCAAGTAGAACTTAGGATCCACCCCATTCCTCAAGAGTGATGGCTGAGGACACACCCCAGGGACAAGGTCAGCGGTTGATACGAGGAGGAGCATTTAGAGCTCGTCTACGCAGCATCCCGGGATGCGTGTCCCAGCGGGCTTGCCTCCTGGGGTTGTGGTTGTACACAGAAAAGACGAAATCTCTAAGCATGTGTTGATGGGCAACCTTGCCTGTTTTATTCATCATTGTATTTCCTGGCATAGCAGATGCTCCATCAATGCTGAATGAATGAGTGAATAAAAAGCTTATGTATTTTTTCCTTACCTCTCATCACCTTAGCATTTGTCCTGAAGTATGAAGCACAGCCATCTGGAAAATGGGCTTCCTGCACGTCCAAGGAGGAAACCGGTCTCCCCGCACGGCTGTATTTTCCATCTTGCTCTTACCCATAATAGGCATTTTAACTCAGAAGGAGGGATGTGATTGGTGCTAATGCACAGTGAGTGCTGAGCTCAGTTTCCGATTGCAAGTGTGTGGGAAACGTAGCTTCCTTGTTCTGTAGGTGAGCTGACCTCGATGAGAAGCCCCATTCTGGACTGGCAGGGATGCTCTGCACCAACCCGGAGTCCCTGTGATTCCACAGGAGAGAGGAGGATCACTTAGGGACAGGTGGGGCCTCACGGGCCACCCATGCGGGTGCTGCGGAGATGCCCTGCTGGTCCTCTGATTGGGATGCAGGCAGGTCCTGGCTGCCCCTCACTGTGCTGTGATTATGAACCCCTCACGCCTCTCACCTGCCACGCCCATGCAGCCCTTGAGTGTCCAGAAAACGTTTCATGGCTTCAGGACAGAAACCTCCACAAGGCTCCCAACCTGGTCCTCCAGACACACCTGCAGACTTCTCCTCTGTCCCTGCTCCACGCTGAGCACTCTGAGGTCAGCCCGGGACCCCACCTCCACCACCAGCCCAGGGCATGAGGGCCAGAATAGAGGGTCCCCGGGGAGGGCCACCACTCTCGGGACCCGCTTTCCCTCCAGCTGCCCAACTCAAGAAATCCAGTCTGGGGCCAGCTGTGAGTCCTCTGCCAGGGCCCAGGCTTTTCAGATTCAAAACCAAGAAATCAGCTAGTGTGTTATCTGTGTTCTGCTATGTTTTACCTGAGGAGGACATTCCCTGGAAATAAAGGCAGAGTGGGCAGGTGCCCAGTGGGGGATGGTAGAAGTAACAGGAAATACCCAGGAGACCACTTAATGGCCCTAGTCCTGAAGATTCCACTGTAGAATTTTACAAAAGTTAAGAAGCATGGTGAGTGCTTCCACATCAGGCCAGCAAGAGGAGGGGAGGGGAGCCTGGTGCTGTTGCACAAAGCAGGTCTTCGGTCACAGACCCACCCACTCCAGGTGCAGCCCAGCTTCCACCAAAGATGAGGCGAAATAGGGGTGGGTGGGCAGATACCCAATCCTCAAAGTTGGAAGATGAAATCCTCTCAGACTTCTGCTTCCATGCCTTCTACCATGACCCTTTCGGAGGGTGTCAGGGCAGATGTCCCTACTGCAGAATTTAGGCCCGGGAGGTAGAGGGAGGGCTCTGCTCTGCTGTCCCTAGGTGGGCCTGGCTCTAGAGACTCCCCCTGCGGGGCACACTGGGAAAGAAGGGGTCTCAAACTCATGTCATGTCACAAACAGCTGACATACGCCAAGAGCTTCTAGTCCAAGCTGGAGAAAGGAGGTGCTGGAAAGGCTGGGGCCAACCCAGGTTGCCTTCAAATATCTCAAGGCTGTCAGATAACCAAAGAATGAGGAGGAAGTTACAGGGAGGTGGGGTTTATTCAAATAAGAAAGATCAGGTAGTTTCCGTGGGAGTCAGCACCTCGTCCCTAAGCGCGTCCGGGCGGAGTTTGACTGGCAAGGCAGGACAGTCGTGAAAGAGGTTTCCCATTAAATAGAGTTTCATCCAAATGGTCTCTGAAGTCACAGCTGACTGTTAAGAGTCTATGACTACAGTGTCCAGGTCAAGGTTGGCTGATACTGGATATTGAAGCAAATATCAAACCAAAGAGTCAAATGATCCATCCTTTAGAATAGATTCACATTTTTAAAAATCCCATTTCTCTTTACTATGAAGTCACTTTTATTTAATTGTTCATAAAAATGAATCTTAAAAATTTACGCTTAGTTGAAAGTTCATAAAACATGTAATTAGGGCATTGCACATCAGCCACACATCTGGATTCATGAGTTCATTGAAAGCTGATAGCAATCACTGGGGTCACTATGAGTCCTGGCCACCTGTCAGAGGCCGATGGCTGCAGCTATCCTTTAACGGCCTGGTCTTTGCACTGGCCAAAGAGACAGTCAACGTCAGTCAGCATTTGCTGTTAATAGTAGATGTGGCCGGGTGTGGTGGCTCACGTCCGTAATCCCAGCACTTTGGGAGGCCAAGGAGGGCAGATCACTTGAGGTTGGGAGTTCAAGACCAGCCTGACCAACATGGAGAAACCCCATCTCTACTAAAAATGCTAAATTAGCCTGGCGTGGTGGTGCCTGTAATCCCTACTTCTTGGGAGGCTGAGGCAGGAGAATCACTTGAACCTGGGAGGTGGAGGTTGCGGTGAGCCGAGATTGCGCCACTGCACTCCAGCCTGGGCAACGAGAGTGAAACTCCATGTCAAAAAAAGAAAAAAAAAAAAGAGTAGATGTGATATGAAACTTTTACTAAGCATTTTATCTCTGCAAATATAAATTTGTCTAACACAAGCAGATCTGCAAATTCCCAATTTTCTGACAGTAAGTCACACACTTTAAGATTATATTTAATTACCAAAAAAAAAGCCTTCTTTGGGTAGCAGAGGAGTAGTGCCAGGCAGAGGTCTGTCTTCAGATCCATGAAATGGGAGTGATGAGAGAACACGGAGATCTCTAAGAAAACACTCGACTGTAAAGATTATGCTTCGAAACCTGCTCCTTGTGGATGGGGCCAGCTGCAAGAGTGCTTCTCTGTCTTTCTGGAAGTTAAGTATCTAGTCAGAGTTCATCAGCTCCTTTGCATTGCTAAGTGGCCTCTTTACCTGTAGTCTCTTGAGATAAGTAATATCCAAAGACTAAAATCTGAGTTCAGAGGTTTTCCTTTTCATACTAGCTGCCTTTTCCCTCTCTTCCTTCCTCACACACTTATTTCATCTGGCTTTATCTTGGGCACCAAAGGAGAAAAATATCACACACACCAAAGTCAACCTGTCTTTTAATTCTCTTTAGAGGGGAAAATATGATATGCCCTATTTGTTATTTTCGAAACAGATGATTCTGGGGCTGGGAAACATAGTAATTTCAGGAAGTAGCCAGCCAGGTACCAGCAAACTCAAACTGAAAACCCTGCAGCCGGCCCCAGCTTCTTTACTCGCCCCTTCCGTGGCCACCGAGTTCAGTACTGAAGTCAATCTCAGCCCAGGCAAGCCAGGGAGGGCCAGGTCCACTTTTGGCTGCAAAAAGTAGGTTAAATGGAAGAATACTTTTAAAAGTAGCCCACACCTTTCTTTACTTTTCGGTTTCACTTGATTAACTTTCTCAGGTTATTTTTTTCTTAATGGTAAACGTAGGCAATGGAGGGTTTGGTTGATCGGTGTCAGCCCTCGGGGCTTATTCTGACCAACTTAACCTTTATGTTGAATAACTGCGTATATCACTGTTTATCATTCCTAATACCAGTATTGAAACAAGAGCTGATAGTACAGGTCCATGCAGCCCTATCACCGTTTTCCTCTCAGAAAAGGTATGAATTTGTGAAGGAGCTGCTATCTGTTGTGCTTATGTAAGTGAGATATAAAATGGGTGTGCTCTACGTACAGTCAATATGAGAAGTCCTACCTGAGATTAGCCCTTGGAAACTGTAAATTAAAATGAAAACATTGTCTGGAAACAGTCACTTGGTCTCAGGCCGGAGGAGGGCAGGGAGAGGTACTTCTGGAAAGTTAGCTGCCCCTCCTGGGTCAGCCACCCCAGCCCTTTCCCTGATGTCCCCAGAATACCGAAAATCTCACCCCGAGGGGCTGCTCCTGGGCTCACACAGTGGAGCTTTCCAGCCCCCTGGCGCACCAGTGGTGTCCAGGCAGGGACCCCCACACAGGCCTTGGGGCCCCAGTTTGTCTAAGGTGACTCCACCCTTCGGGCCTGTGCTCCAGAGAGCCCTGCTGCATGTGAAGAGTTTCAGGTGGCCAGCAACCCCAGTGATGGCCTTTGGGTGGTCCCTACCTCACTGAACTAGGACCCTTGGCTTTCAGCCTTACCACCTCCTGTGCCCCTGACTCCCCAAGGCAGGATACACAGCACCTGGCATACAGAAAATATGCTGTCAGCGCTGAACGCTGAACAGACAGAGGCATAAATGTTCACTTTGCTATCAGCAATGTTCTCATCCAAACCCAGTAAGTTAGAACCAAAACGCCAAAGTAACTACCTTCCTTCCTTCCTTCCTTCCTTCCTTCCTTCCTTCCTTTCTTTCTTTCTTTCTTTCTTTCTTTCTTCCTTTCTTTCTTTCTTTCTTTCTTTCTTTCTTTCTTTCTCTTTCTTTCTCTCTCTCTCTCTCTTTTCTTTCCTTCTTTCTTTCTTCTTTGTCTCTCTCTCTCTCCTCTTTCTTTCTTTCCTTTTCTTTTTTTTTTTTGAGGCGGAGTCTTGCTCTGTTGCCCAGGCTGGAGAGCAGTGGCACGATCTTGGCTCACTGAAACCTCCACCTCCTGGATTCCAGTGATTCTCCTGCCTCAGCCTCCCAAGTAGCGGGGACTACAGGCATGTGCCACCACACTGGCAAATTTTTTTATTTTTATTTTTAGTAGAGACAGGATTTCACCATGTTAGCCAGGATGGTCTCGAACTCCGACCTCATGATCAGCCCGCCTCGGCCTCCCAAAGTGCTGGGATTACAGGCGTGAGCCACCGCGCCCGGCCTACATTCTTTTCTGTAACATGTGGTTCTATAGCAGGACCTATTTACACAAGATGGGAACTGCCTGGAGTCAAACCCTAGAGAAAATAGAGAACAATTTTCCCCAGACACAGTCCCTTGGCATCTGGCGATGACACACACTCCTGGAAAGAGCAACGAGTAGGCAAATAAGGGATTTCACCACTACGGCCTCCCACCAAGAAGCTCAGTGAACACGCAAGCTATTTCCCAGTGACTTTCCCTTTAGATACGTTTTCCCTCAGAGTGAAAGGTAAATATCTCTAGGCTCTGGAATGACTTTGAAATAAAATAAAAGCTAGGTTGTGCTATGCAGGATGCAAACCATTACTAAAAACTCAGACAGCCTCTTATGTTCCTGACAAGCCCTTATCTTGAGGATTTTTATTTAGGAACTAATAAAAAGTATAGGAAACATAAGTAGTTTACATAAATATCTTAGAGCTACAAATGCTTCCTCAGAACACAGTCTCAGGTTACTTCTAAGATTCTGAACCCCACCTAAATATCTTCACAATTAACATTTTCTTAAACTTGCGCACAGCAAAGGCCTTTCTTGATAAGATCTGTATTTCTAGAATTAAGAAGTTGATCTCAAAGATGCATAAGGGAGGGTGGAGAAGGGAAAGATAGGCTGGAGTGGACACCCTGTTCTGTGCAGTCAGGTTCTCGTTAAGTCACCAGGGCTGGTCTTGAACTCCTGGCCTTAAGCAATGCTCCCGCCTCAGCCTCCCACAGTGCCGGGAGTCAAGGCATGAGCCACCACACCTGGCCACATTTATATTCTTTATATTTAAAATTATAAACAGGATATACTTCCAAAGCAAAAGCATCAATCAGTTACTGCTGGGTATGCAAATGACAGCAAGGAAGCCTCCTAAAGTAGGACGAAAGCTAGGTGAGGGCCTTCATTCCTTCTCTCTTTGGACACCACTCCACTAACTGTCTGAGGTGAGAACGCCCAGGGACTATCTACTTTCTCCTTGCGCTCTCATTTCAGCAAACAAATTGACCCCCCAAAAAGGCACTTTTGCAAAGCCCTTTGCAATTTTTACTATGATTTCAGAACAATTGTGTTCGTGCTCTCACTGGCAAATCCCACTGTAACATATCCCAAGGGGACTGTTCAACTTATTTCATGCAACTGGAATCTTCCAATTGACTTAAATGTTACTTTGAGTAAGTAGACAGTTGCCTGAAGCAAAGACTTGTTTGCATAACAAGCATAACACCAAGCTATATGTAGGGTAAGGAGATTTGATCTGTAACCAGACTTCAGTTAACTGGGTGCCAGGACCAGTGTCCCTCACACAGCAGGCACGGCAGCTGAGTCTGACGCCCTAACACCTCTTTTCTTTTAATAAAGATGCTGCCTTCCAACAGCACACTGACTGCTGGAAGCCTGCTTTCCAGATATAGAATAATATGACTCAGGAAGTGGCAGCTTCCCGATGTGGATTCTTGTCCTGCTGCCTTCAGTGACGCACTCTGTTCCTCCTTCCTTCGATGGCCCTGGCAGTGGTGCCCAGGACTCTGAGCCTACAGAAGCCACAGAACCTCAGGGACTCTGCATAGTGGCATCATGGTGGCTGTGGGGACTGTCTTTCTCCCAGGCCCTTGGAGAGCAAGGCCCCACCTGCTCAGGGTGGGGCTGCTCCCTGCGCCCATCCTTGGATAATCAATGGAGTGGCCCTAATGAGGCTGTGACAGTCCTCAAGAGGCAAATATCATCAGAGGGAGTTGAGAGGATGGTGCGGGGCCAGCCACCTTAGTGGGTGTGGACGAGAACCACACAGGAGCAGCAGCAGAAAAGCAGGCCCTGGGCCTAGGCCGAGAGCAGCAGCACAGAGGGCCCCACGGGGCAGGCAGAGGGTGTGCAGGGCCTGGGGCCTGCCGGGAGGAGAGGGGGTCAGGGCTTCCACTGGGACCACTCCCAGCCAAAGTCTCTCTCAGCTACTTTTGCTGTGTTTCCACATCTGAATGGTGTGTTTCCATGTGGGAACAGGATCCAGCTGCTGCGGTAGTGTCTACTATGTGATATAACCACTAAGTCTTCCCTGGGCCCCTCCCTTTGGACCCATTGGCCCTCTAGCTCTGCCCCTTCATTCTACACAGTCTTGCTGTATGTCTGTTTATGTTCCAGAGAGCACCAGCCACAATGTGAATGTACATACACACACACATATACACACACACATACACATATACACAACACACACACATACACACACACACACACACATACATACACACACATACACACACATACACACACACACACACACATACACATACACACATATACGCACACACATACACACACACATACACATACCCACACTACACATAAAACATATACACACATTACCCACAGACACATATAACGCACACACACTACACACACATACACACCCCCATATACACACAAACCCATACACACACACACATCCATACACATATCACCACACCCCTATATACACACACATACACACACATACACGCACATAAACGCACACATACACACACACGACACCACATACACACACCCATACATACACAGACACACACATACACACACCCATACACACACATACACAGACACACATACACACATACACACATACAACCACACAACACACACACATACACACACACATATACACACACACACACACATACAACACATACACATATACGCACACACACATACACACACCCCCAATACACAAACACACATATACCCCAATACACACACTACACACCCATACACACACATACACCCCATACACACACATACACCCATACACACACACACCCATACACACACACCCATACATACACACACACATACACCACACACACATACACATATACACACATACCACACATACACAACACATATACACACACATACATACACACATATACACACACACCCGCCCCCCCAGACTCTGTGGTTAAAATGTTTGGAAAATGCCACATTGCCATAGAATCCTATTAAGGGCTTGAATATTAATGTCACAGCAAGGAGCTCTTTCATTTACTTCAACCCACGTTGCCCCAATTCATCTTCCCACAGACACTTTCGTGGTGGGATATCTACCCTGAGGCCATTTGTGCTGTGTGGAGCCCTCCTGGGAATCGCAGATGTGATGAGTTTCCTTGTCTATTGGCTAAACCATTAGATAATCTTGTAGTGTGGGACTTAAGTCAGGTGAGGCAGGTGAAGACAGGCCAGTGGGGAGGAGTGGGGGACTCCAGGCACCAGAACCTCTCCTGCATCAGAGCCCAACAACGAACTTGTGAGGTGTCCCTAAATCATCCTCCAGCTCCTACGTCCAGGTGAACTAATTCTGCTTTCACCCCAAAACCAGTCTGGACACAGACCAAAGAGCCTCAAGGTTTTCCGAAAGAACCCACTTGCCGGGAATTATTACTGAGTGATATGTAACTCGCCTGAGATTTCGCAGAGAAGCTGAACCACCTTTGCCAAAATTATAGCAGAAAACTATGGCAGTAAAGAGATCTGATCTAACCCACACCCCATCTTGCCTTCCGCTTAATTATTTCTGGGCTTTGCGGCTGAGGTAACTTCAGAAGACATGTAGGTTAGAGCTTAAATGATAATAGCCCTTCCCCGAAATTCTGTAGCCTCTGTAAAGCTAACCAAAGGCCATCAGGCTAGGATGAGGAGCCTGATTCTGCCAAGTGTGGACTGGTCAGGAGATAGTCCTGCAAATACCACCATTGTGGTAGATGGGCCTTTTGAGAAATCTTTTCAGGATTTTTGCAGTGTGACATGCGTGGCTCCACCTGGACCTGATGGCTCTGCCTAAACCCACCAACCCCAACTCCTGTGGCTCCCCAGAAGTGATTCAGTGTGCAGGAGGTCAACTTTAACGCCCCGTGATTTCATCTCTGCCCTAATCCATCAGTAGCAAGCACTCACTACCTGGCCCCCACCCCTTCCCCAAAACTGCTTTTTAAAGCCCCCTAACCCAGGAGCCTGAGATGATATTGATTTGAGTAATAACTCTGTCTCCTACGTGGTGTGGCTGGCCTCGTGTCTATTAAACTCTTTTTTTTTTTTTTTTTAATTTATTTGTTTTTGAGATGGAATCTCACACTGTCTCCCAGTCTGGAGTGCAGTGGCACGATCTTGGCTCACTGCAAGCTCCACCTCCCAGGTTCCTGCCATTCTCCTGCCTCAGCCCCCCGAGTAGCTGACACTACAGGTGCCCACCACCACACCAGCTAACTTTCTGTATTTTTTTTTAGTTGAGACGGGGTTTCACCGTCTTAGCCAGGATGATCTTGATCTCCTGACCTTGTGATCCGCCCACCTCGGCCTCCCAAAGTGCTGGGATTACAGGCTTGGGCCACCCTGCCTGGCCTAAACCCTTTCTTTACTGCAATGCTGTGGTCTTTGTTTGTGCAGCAGGCAGGAAGAACACACCAGGCAATTACAAAGCCAAAGAAAGGGGATTGTGTGTGATGCTCAAAGCCAATACCTACAAATTGTCCACATACCAGCAAGGGCGTGGCTCCTCTCTTCCCAGAATTAGCCTCCTCGACACCTCTTTCCCATTTTATGCTGAGCAGTTTATCTCTGCCCTGGCTTCTGCCCCCAGATGTGCCCTGGCGTCTGTCCCCAGATGTGTAAACTGAAACTGATCTAAGTGCTCAGCAAATCAAAATCCCCTCTCATCAATCATTCCCACCCTTAGAAGACTATTGAGAGACTATCCTTTGTCTTTGAGCATGTTCATGGGGGTCTTAACCTCAACTTACTAAAATATTTCTTCCAAACAAATGCAATGCTTTCCCCAAGGGCCTTATCATTGATTACATTTTCTCCATCACACCAACATCTAGAAGTGGCCTCTGTCCTGCCAGCAACAAGCTTCTGACCCACTCCTCATGACACATGGGCTTTGCAGTCCTTTTCACACTTTGCCACTGAAGCCACACAAAGAATATTTCTCCTTCACTCTTGATATATTAAATGGCCAGGGTATTCAGACGTTTGTTCCAGGGTGCAGGCCTCCTCTAGGCCATGGACTATTTGCTTTGCAATTAACTAGGAACACGATGTGTCCACTGCAGTGCAGCATAAGGCAAATTAACTGGAAGCCTCCAAAGGCCATCTCAGTAGGGGAGAAGGTGAGCAAGTAGAGGGTAAGCCTCCCTCTGGTTATGCATTCATCAGAGGATCTCTGAGAAAAAGAGAAAGACTTGTAAATATTCTACATATATAAGATCTATCACTGTCCATTCCCTCATTCACCAATAACTAATTGATCATCTATTGTGTGCCAGGCGTGAGTTCTACTGCCAAAAGGCAGGATGGGGGAAACAGAGACAAATGAGATGGAACGAGTAAATTTGAGGAGAAAGTCATAGAGACAAGATCCATCTAGGAATAAAATGAAACTAACTACAGGTGACTGGCACCTAAACTGACTTAAACCGATGTTATCGGGAATAGGAGACAGAGAAATGGCAAAAAGGCACACAACAGAGAAGCCGAGCCTGATAGCGAAGCTTACGGAACCGATGCCAAGGGGTACCTTGCCCAGAGAAGAGGAAAAACCAGGCCCCTCCAGAACATGCGCTCTGGGAAGAGAACGGTTCCTGGGAGCTGCGCTGAGCAGAGGGCTGCTTGTTGCCTTTGATTTGTAGTTTCTTCACTCACAACGTGAGGCAGCGCAGACCTTCCCTTGGAGGAAAGTTTCCCACTGGCCTCAGCCTCATCTGGAAGAGGCTCAAAAACAGAAGTTGGCCCAGGATGTGAGCTCCAATAGAGCAGGGATTTTTGTCTCTTTTACTCAGTGCTGGGACCTCAGCTCCTAAAATAGTGCTGGGTACATCGTAGGTCTGAGTAACTATTTGTTGGATAGACGCATAGATGGAGGCATGAATGGATGGACTGGTGGATGGATGAATAAACGAGAGGATAGGAGGATGGATGGATGGGTGGACGCGTGGCAGTGACTGAGGCATGACTTCTCCTTGAGCTAGGACTCTCACAGCACATTTCATAACTGCATTATTTGACCACAATTATATTGAATTTCAAGGTTTAGGCTTTTCTAACACAATTAGTATATTTTAATTTATTTCCTCTGAAAAGAGCAATCTAAGAAAAAGATGCAGCAATGGTGCAATAAGCCTGAATATCCAGCCACATGTATAAGATGTCCAACCTTAGAAGGCTAAATGCCCTTAGCAAGATTCATACATTGTGTTGCAATATTATCAGCTTTTCTATAAGGCTCCTATCAGCATTTTCACTTGTCAAAATATGCAATCTTTTTAAAAAATATAATGTGGAAAAATATTATGTAAAAGAAAACCAAATACCGCATGTTCTCACTCATAGGTGGGAATTGAACAATGAGATCACTTGGACACAGGAAGGGGAACATCACACACCGGGTCCTATTGTGGGGAGAGAGGGGGGAGGGATAGTATTAGGAGAGATACCTAATGTAAACGATGAGTTAATGGGTGCAGCACACCAACAGGGCACATGTATACATACGTAACAAACCTGCACGTTGTGCATATGTACCCTAGAACTTAAAGTATAGTAAATTTGTATTATATATAAAAATATGGAAAAATTATAATTGACTTTATTTTTCCAGAAGAACAGCAAATCCAGTTTTCAACTCCATGTTTTTCTTCAGCTAGAAGATTTTAGGAGCTTCCATACTAACTGGCAATCCACCTACATTTTCCGTTTTCCATGTGAGCACTAATGTTTACTACAACGCTTTCTGTTTTACAAAGAGATGGGGGAAATAGACACCTGCTGCCCGAGAAGCAAGGCTGGGATTGGAACCTGCCACATGTTGTCCACAGACACCCTAGAAGCGTGGCTGGCCACTGTGGTGCAGAGGGGTAATAAGTGCTGAGAAGGGAGGCCTCTCGCTGGTTCTTGGCCTCAGTGACTGGATTCTATGGCCTCGGAACCAGACTGCAGAAGTGTGTCACCGATGGGTCAAGCCACAGTTGGAGAGAAGATAATTCCTGTTTCTGCTCCACAGAGTAGACTTCTACTTTCCATCCTGGAAAACACGTGGGATTCAACAATTGAAAGGACCTGAGTTCAGTTTTCCTCTTTATAAAGGACATGTGACCTGCATTCAGAAGGCTTCACTTATACCGAAACCTGTGGTTTATGCCATCTGGTTTTCTATAAGTCACTCACCCTCTCTGCACCTGACTTTCCTCATCCAGACGTGGAAGGTTAATTTGCTTAGTGATGTGGTGTTGTGTATTCCATGTGCGTGAACTGTTTGTACCCATAGACTCTTCCCTTCCTGGCTCTCTTCCTCCCAGGGTTCCACCTTCTGGAGGAGATTGTATCAGGGGGTTGGAAAAAGGCAGAGATAATGAGGAAAAATAGGCAGACTCCCAACGTGGGGAAGGGCAGGAAAAGCTGCAGGGCCCACGACCGTGAGCCTGGGAGGTGGCAAGGCTGCAGAGGAATGTGCAGAATGGTGTGTCTGGGGAGGTGGAATCCCCACCCCAGGGTCCCTGAGCAGGGACTCCTGAGCCCACACAAGGCGTGGAAGCAAGGACACCACAGGCTTTCAAGGAGAAAATTCCCCAAAGGTTGAATCTGCATGAGACCCCAGGGGATCTAGGACATTCCCTGGAGTCTGGGAAAACACCCCAATAATAACGGAGAACAAACTCCTGGTTGACACCATAGACCAGGGAATAGAGTGGAATCAAACCCTCTGGAAGTGGAACTGATTTAAGGAGAACAGTGGAGCAGGACATTTTGCAGACAGGGACGTTGCAGCGAAACACGCACACCTGCGAAGTGTGACTGCCGGATCACCACTGGACGCCACAGGCCTTTGGGAGCTAAGCAGTAGTGAGTTGCAGAACCTAAAATGGCATGCAGACGTCTTCATTATTTGATGGTAAATCAGTGTCATAGACGTAAGTGTTTAGTCTTGTGCTCAGCAATCTCTATGATGACCAGGAGGGCGTTCACTTGCCCAAGGACCTCTTCCATGTTTCTCCGGGATATTTGCAACAGAGTAGGAAAGTTTAAGGGGACTTGGCCTTCTGAGATTACACTGTCTCTACTAAAGGAAAAAAAAATAAAACCTCAAACACAAATCAGGCAAAGTAGTAAGGCTTTAACTCAAAGGAGCAGAAACGTTCTGTTCTGCATTACAGGATTACGCTCTAAGAAGGAAATTGGCATCAGTCTCCAAAGTCTCACAGCCTGCTGGCCTAACTTACTATGAGGGATAGAGCTCAGGGGCATTTGCTCATCTTACAACCAAACCTCTCCACGTAAAGTAATGCCGGCAACTGCTCACAGGAAATAAGAAACTGGATCCAAAACATTTGAAGTGTTTTTATATAGACAGCGGGTGGGCGAGGGCAGGGATTGGATGGAATGCTGTGTGTGCATACACGCTGATGAGTTCCTTTGTAGATAACAGTTTAGTTTT
>NW_022142776.1:0-38624 GCF_007565055.1 Rhinopithecus roxellana | reverse complement strand
TACATGATATAAATGATGAGGAATTGATGGGTGCTGACGAGTTGATGGTGCAGCACACCAACATGGCATAAGTATACATATGTAACAAACCTGCACGTTATGCACATGTACCCTAGAACTTAAAGAATAATAAAAAAAAAAAAAAAAAAAAAAAGAAATATATGTAAAAAATATAGATAAAATAGTTATAGGGTATAAAATATAGACAAAATAGGTATAATATATATAGGTATATAATATAGACATAATAGATATAATATATATAGGTATAAAATGTAGACATAATAGATATAATGGATATAGGAATAAAATATAGGTATAATACATATAGGTATAAATATAGATATAATTGATATAGGTATAAAATATAGACATAACAGATATAATAGATACAGGTATAAAATATAGATATAATAGATATAGGTACAAATATTGATATAATAGTTATAATAGATATACGTATGAAATATAGAAAATATTGTTATAATAGGTATAGCTGTAAAATATAGATATAATAGATATAATAGATATAGGTATAAAATATAGACATAATAGATATTATAGATATAGGTATAAAATATAGACATAAAAGATATAATAGAGGTATAAAATATAGACATAATAGATATAATTGATAGAGTTATAAAATATACCCATCATAGATATAATAGACAAAGTTATAAAATATGGACATAATAGATATAACAGATATAGGAATAAAATATGGATATAATAGTTATGGGTATAAAATATAGATATAATAGATATAGACATAAGTCTGAAATATCGATATAAAGATATAATAGATATAGGTGTAAAATATAGATATAATAGATATAATAGATATAATAGATATAGGTATAAAATATACACATAATGGACATAATAGATATAGCTATAAAATATAGACATCATAGATATAAAAGATGTAGTTTTATGATATATACATAATAGATATAACAGATGTAGGTATACAATATAGACATAATAAATATAATATATTATAGACAAAATAGGTATAATTGATACAGGTAAAAACATATAGACATAATTGATGTAATAAATAGAGTTATACACTGTACACTTAAAAGATATAATAGATAGAGGTATAAAATATAGAAATAATAGATATAATAGTTATAGGTATAAAATATAGACATAATAGATAGATATAGGTATAAAATATAGTCATAACAGATACAATAGATATAGGTATAAAATATTAACATAATAGACATAATAGATATAGGTATAAAATATAGACATAATAGATAGATATAGGTATAAAATATAGTCATAACAGATACAATAGATATAGGTATAAAATATTAACATAATAGACATAATAGATATAGGTATAAAATATAGACATTATAGATATAAAAGATAAAGGTATAAAATATAGACAAAGTAGATATAATAGATGTAGGTATAAAATATACACCTAATAGATATAATAGATATAGGTATAAAATATACACCTAATAGATATAATAGATATAGGTATAAAATATAGACATAATAGATATAGGTATAAAATACAGACATAATAGATATAGGTATAAAATATAGACATAATAGATATACCTATAAAATATAGACATAACAGTTATAATAGATATAGGTATGAAATATAGATATAATAGATATAATAGATATAGGTATAAAATATAGCCATAATAGATATAATAGATATAGCTATAAAATATAGACATAATAGATATAGGTAAAAAATACAGACAAAATAGATATAATAGATATAGGTATGAAATACAGACATAATAGATATTATAGATATAGTTATGAAATATAGACAAAATAGATGTAATAGACATAGGTATAATATATAGACATAATAGATATAATAGATATCGATATAAAATATAGTCATAAAAGATATAATAGATAGGTCTATCAAATATAGATATAATAGATAAAGGTAAAAAATATCGATATAATAGATATAATAGATATATGTATAAAATATAGATATAATAGATATAGGTAGAAAATATAGATATAATAGATATAATAGATATTGGTATGAAATACAGAAATAATAGATGCATTTATAAAATATAAATATAATAGATATAATAGATAAAGTTATAAATTTAGATATAATAGATATCGGTATAAAACATAGTTATAATAGATATAGGTATAAAATATAGATATAATAGATATAAAAGATATAGGTATAAAATATAGACATAATAGATATAATAGTTGTAAGTATGAAATATAGACATAATAGACATAATAGATATAGGAATAAGATATAGAAATAATAGATACAATAGATATAGGTATAAAATATAGACATAATAGATATAATAGATAGAGGTATAAAATAGAGACATAATAGATATAGGTATATAATATAGACATAATATATATAATCAATATAGGTATAAAATATAGACTTAATATATATAGGTATAAAATATAGACATAATAGATAAAATATATATAGGAATAAAATATAGACATAATAGACATAATAGATACAGGTATAAAATATAGACATAATAGATATAATAGATATAGGTATAAAATACAGGCATAATAGATATAATAGATAGAGGTATAAAATATAGACATAATAGATATAATAGAAATAGGTATAAAATATAGACATAATAGATATCATAGATATAGGTATAAACCACAGACATAATAGATATAATAGATATAGATACAAAATATACACATAATAGATATAATAGATATAGGTATAAAATATAGACATAATAGACATAGGTATAAAATAGAGACATAATAGATATAATAGATATAGTTATAAAATTTAGACGTGATAGATATTATAGATATAGGTATAAAACAGAGATATAATAGATATACGTATCAAAAATAGATATAATAGATTCAGGTATAAAATACAGACAGTAGATATAATAGATATAGGTAAAAAAAAGATATAATAGTTATAATTATAAAATATAAATATAATAGATATAATGGATATAGGTAAAAAATATAGATATAATGGATATAGGTATAAAATATGGTTATAATAGATATAAGTATAAAATATAGATATAATAGATGTATAGATACAGGCATAAAATATACACATAATAGATATAATAGATATAGTTGTAAAATATAGACATAATAGATATAATAGATATAGGTACAAAATACAGACATAATAGATATAATAGATATAGGTATAAAATATAGAAATATAGATATAGTTATAAAATACAGACATAATAGATATAGGTATAAAATAGAGACACAATAGATATAAAAGTTATATTTATAAAATATAGAAGTAACAGATATAGGTATAAAATATAGACAGATATAATAGATGTAGATATGAAATATAGACATGATAGATATAATAGATATAGGTATGAAATACAGACATAATAGATATAATAGATATAGGTATAAAATAATAGACAAAATAGATATGATATATATAGGTATAAAATATAGACATAATAGATATGAAAGATATAGGTATAAAATATAGACAAAATAGATATAATAGATATAGGTATACAATAGAGACATAAAAGATATAATAGATATAAGTATAAAATATAGACATAATAGATATAATAGATATAGTTATAAAATATAGACATAATAGATATAGGTACAATAATTAGACATAATAGATATAATAGATATAGGAATAAAATATAGAAATAATAGACATAGGTATAAAATAGAGACATAATAGATATAGATATAAAATATAGACATAATAGCTATAACAGATATAGTTATAAAATATAGACATAATAGTTATAATAGATATAGGTATAAAATAAAGACATAATAGATAAAGGTACAATATTTAGACATAATAGATATAATAGATATAGGTATAAAATACAGAAATAATAGACATAGGTATAAAATAGAGACATAATAGATATAGGTATAAAATAGAGACATAATAGATATAATAGATATAGTTATAAAATATAGAAGAAGTAGATATATGCATAAAATATAGACATAATAGATATAACAGATATAGTTATAAAATATAGACATAATAGTTATAATAGATATAGCTATAAAATATAGACATAATAGATACAATAGATATAGGTATAAAATGTAGACATAATAGATATAATAGATATAGATATAAAATATAGACATCAAAGGTATAATAGATAATGGTATAAAATATAGACATAATAGATATAATCGATATAGGTATAAAATATAGACCTAATAGATATAATAGATAGAGGTATAAAATGTAGACATAATAGATGTAATAGATACAGGTACAAAATATAGATATAATAGATATCATAGAGAAATAAAATATAAACAAAATAGATATAATCGATAGAGTTATAAAATATAGAGATAATAGATATAATTGATTGAGATATAAATTATAGACATAATAGATATAATAGAGTTATAAAATGTAAACATACTAGATATAATAGATATAGTTATAAAATGTAGACATAATAGACATAATAGATATAGTTATAAAATATAGACATAAAAGATATAATAGATTGAGGTACCAAATATAGACATAATAGATATAATAGATATAGATATAAAATATAGATACTATAGATATAATAGATATAGGATTAAAATATAGACACAGCAGATAAAATAGACATAGGTATAAAATATCGAGAAAATATATATAATAGATATATGTATAAATTATGCACATAATAGATATAATAGATAAGGGTATAAAATAAAAACCAAATAGATACACTAGATAGAGGTATGAAATATAGACATAATAGATATAACAGATGTAAAAAAATAGACATAATAGATACAATAGATAGAGGTATAAAATATAGACATAACAGATATAATAGATATAATAGATAGAGGTATAAAATATAGACATAATAGATATAGTAGATATTGAAATAAAATATAGACATTATCGGAATAATAGAGGTAAAAAATATAGACATCATAGATATAATAGAGGTATGAAGTATAGACGTTATAGTGATAATAGAGTAATAAAATATAGACATAATAGATATTATAGAGGTATAAAATATAGACATAATAGATATAATAGATAGAGGGATAAAATATAGACATAATAGTTATAAAAGATAGAGTTATAAAATACAGACATAATAGATATAAACACAATAGATGTAACAGATATAGATATAAAATATACGCATAATAGATATAATACACATAAGTATACAATATAGACATAATAGATATAACATATATAGGTCTAAAATATACACATAATAGATATAATAGATACAGGTATAAAATATAGATAAAATAGATATAATAGATATAGGTATAATAATGTAGATATAGATATAAAATATATATATAATAGTTATAATAGATATAGGTATAAGATATAGACATAATAGATATAATAATTATAGGTGTAAAATATAGACTTAATAGATATAGGTATAAAATTTAGTCATAATAGATATAATAGATATAAGTATAAAATATAGACATAATAGATGTAATAGATATAGCTATAAAATATAGACATAATAGATATAATCGATATAGGTATAAAATGTACACATAACAGATATAATAGTTATAAGTATAAAATATAGACATAATAGATATAATAGATATACGTATAAAATATAGACATAATAGATATAATAGATATAGGTACAAAATATGGACAAAATAGATATAATTGATATACGTATAAAATATACACATAATAGACATAGATAGATATAGGTATAAAATATATACATAATAGACATATTAGGTATAGTTATGAAATACAGACATGATAGATATGATATATATAGGTATAAAATATAGATATAAAAGATACGATAGATATAGCTGTAAAATAAAGACAAAATAGATATAATAGAACTAGGTATAAAATATAGACATAATGGATATAATAGATATAGGTATAAAACATAGACATAACAGATATAATAGATACAGGTATAAAATATAGATATAATAGATATAGATATAAAATATAGATATAATAGATATATATATAGGTATAAAATATAGATATAATGGATATAATAGATATTGGTATAAAACATAGATATAACAGATATAGCTATGAAATATAGACACAATAGATGGAGATATAGGTGTGAAATAAAGATATAATAGATACAGGCATAAAAAATAGATATAATAGATATAATACATATAGGTATAAAATATAGACATAATAGATATAATAGATATAGGTATAAAATATAGACATCATAGATATAATAGATATAGGTAAAAAATATAGACATCATAGATAAAATAGATAAAGGAAAAAAATATAGACAAAATAGATATAATAAATATGGGTATAAAATATAGACAAAAGAGATATAATAGATATAAGTATAAAATATAGACATCATAGATATAATAGATATACGTATAAAATATAGACATCATACATATAATAGATATAGGTAAAAAACGTAGACATAATGGATATAATAGATATAGGTATATAATATAGACATAATATGTATAATAGATATAGGTATAAAATATAGACATAATATATAATAGATATAGGTATAAAATAGAGACATAATAGATATATTAGATAAAGTTATAAAATATAGACCAAATAGATATAATAGATACAAGTAAAAATATAGATATAATAGATATAGGTATAAAATATAGATATAATAGATATAATAGATATATGTATAGAAAATAGATGAAACAGATAGAGGTATAAAACAGAGACAATAGATATAATAGATATAGGTATAAAATATAGATATAATAGACATAATTATAAAATATAGATATAATAGATATAATTATAAAATATAAATATAGATATAATAGATATAGGAAAAAAATACAGATATAATGGATATAGGTATAAAATATGGTTATAATAAATATAAGTATAAAATATAGATATAATAGATATAGGCATAAAATATAGACATAATAGATATGATATATACATGTATAAAATAGAGATAAAATACATATAATGGATATAGGTATCAAATATAGATATAATAGATATAGGTATAAATTATAGATATAGTGGATATAATAGATATAGGCATAAAATACAGACATAATAGATATAATAGATATAGGTATAAAATATAGACATAATAGATATAATAGATATAGGTATAAAATATAAACATAATAGATATAGGTATAAAATATATACATAATAAATGTAATAGAAATAGTTATAAAATATAGACATAATAGATATAATCGATATAGGTATCAAATATAGACATAATAGATATAATACATGTAGGTATAAAATATAAACATAATAGATATTATAGATAGAGGGATAAAATATAGACATAATAGATATAATAGATATAGGTAAAAAATATAGACATCATAGATATAATAGATAAAGGAAAAAAATATAGACAAAATAGATAAAATAGATAGAGGTATAAAATACAGACATAATAGGTATAGGTGTAAAATATATACATAATAGATATAAGAGATATAGTTATAAAATATAGACATAATAGTGATAATATATATAGGTATAAAATATAGACATAATAGATATAATATATGTAAGTATAAAATATAGACAATAGATATAATAGATATAGGTATAAAATATAGACAAAATAAATATAATACATATAGGTATATAATATAGACATAATAGATATAACAGATATAGGTATAAAATATGGACATAAGGGATATAATAGATATAGGTATCATATATAGACATAATAGATATAATAGATATAGGTATAAAAGACAGACATAATAGATATAATAGATATCGGTATAAAAGACATAATAGATATTAGACATATAGGTATAAATTTAGACATAGTAGATGTAATAGATATACGTGAAAAATATAGAGAGAATACGTATAATAAATGTAGATATAACATACAGATATATTAGATGTAATAGATATAGGTATAAAATATAGACAAAATAGATACAATAAATGCAGGTATAAAATACAGACATAATAGATATAATGGATATTGGCATAAAATATCCCACAATAGATATAGGTATGAAATATAGATATAATAGATATGACGGATACAAGTATAAAATATAGATATAATATATATGATGGATATAGGTATAAAATGTAGATATAATAGATATAGATAAAAATGTAGATATAATAGCCATAATAGATATAGGTGTAAAATACACATATAATAGATAGAGGTATAAAATATAGACAAAATAGATATAATAGATATAGCTGTAAAATATAGACATAATATATAGGTATAAAATTTTGTCATAATTGATATAATAGATATAGGTATAAAATATATACATAATAGTTATAATAGATGGAGATATAAAATATAGACATAGTGGATATCATACATATAGGTATTAAATATAGACATAATGAAAATAATAGATATGGTAATAAAATAGAGACGTAATAGACATAATAGATATAGGTATAAAATATAGACATAATAGATATAAAAGATATAGGTATCAAATACAGACATAATAGATATAACAGATATACGTATAAAATATAGACTGATATAATAGATATAGGTATAAAATATAGACATAATAGATATAATAGATATAGTTATAAAATGTAGACATAATAGATGTAGGTATAAAATATAGACATAATGGATATAATAGATACAGGTATAAAATATAGACATAATAGGTATAGGTATAATATATAGACATAATAGGTATAATAGATATAGGTATAAAATATAGACATAATAGATATAATAGATATCGTTTTAAAATATAGACATAAAGATGTAGGTATAAAATATAGACATAATAGATACAATAGATATAGGTATAAAATATAGAAATAATAGGTATAGATATAAAATACAGACATAATATATATAATGGATATAGATATAAAATATAGACATAATATATAGTTATGAAATATAGACATAATAGATCAAATAGATATAGGTTTAAAATATAGACATAATATATAGTTATAAAATATAGACATAATAGTTATAATAGATATAGGTACAAAATATAGACATAATAGATATAGGTATAATATTTAGACATAATAGATATAATAGATATAGGTATAAAATAAAGACATAATAGATATAATAGATATAGGTATAAATTATACACATAATAGATATAATAGATATAGGTATAAAATATAGACAAAATAGATAGAGGTATAAAATAGAGACATGATAGATATAATAGATATAGTTATAAAATATAGACGTAAAAGATATTATAGATATAGGTATAAAATATAAACATAATAGATATAATTGATATGGGTAAAATATAGACATAATAGATATAATAGATATAGGTATGCAATACAGACATAATAGATATAATAGATATAGGTATAAAATATAGACATAATAGATATGATATATATAGGTATAAAATATGGACATAATAGATATGATAGATATCGGTATAAAAAACAGATATAATAGATATAATAGAAATAGGTATAAAATATAGACATAATAGATATAATAGATATAGGTATAAAACATGGACATTATAGATATAATAGATACAGGTATAAAATACAGATATAATAGATATATGTATAAAATATTGATATAATAGATATAATAGATAGACATATTAGATATAATAGATATAGATATAAAATATAGATTCAATAGCTATAATGGATATGGGTATCAAATATACATATAATAGATATAGGTATAAAATATAGATATAGTGGATATAATAGATATAGGTATGAAATATAGACATAATGGATATAATAGATATAGGTATAAAGTATAGACATCATAGATATAATAAATAAAGATATAAAATATAGACATAATAGATATCATAGATATTGGTATTAAATATAGACATAACAGATATAGGTATAAAATATAGACATAATAGATATAAAAGATATAGATAAAAAATACAGACATAATAGATATAGGTATAAAATATAAACGTAATAGATGTAATAGATATAGGTATAAAATATAGACATAATAGATAAAATAGATATAGGTGTAAAATATAGACATAATAGATACAAAAGATACAGATATAAAATATAGATATAATAGATATAAGTATAAAATATACATATAATAGTTATAATAGATATACGTATAAAAAGTAGATATAATAGATACAGGTATAAAATGTAGACATCAGATATAATAGATATAGCTATAAAATATAGATTTAATAGATATAATTATAAAAAATATAAATATAATACATATAATTTATATAGGTAAAAAACATAGATATAATGTATATAGGTATAAAATATTGTTATAATAGATATAGGTATAAAATATAGATATATTAGATATAATAAATATAGGTATAAAATATAGACATAATAGATATAATTGATAGAGTTATAAAATATAGACATAATAGATATAATAGATAGAGGGATAAAATATAGACATAATAGATATAATAGATATAGGTATAAAATACAGACATAATAGATAAAATAGATATAGGTATAAAATATACACATAATATATATGATAGATATAGGTATAAAATATACACAGATATAATAAATATAGGTTAAAAATATAGACAGAACAGATATAATACATAGGTATAAAATATAGACAAAATAGGCATAATACATACAGGTGGAAAATATATATATAATAGATATAGGTATAAAATATAGACATAATAGTTACAATAGAAATACTTATAAAATATAGATATAGTAGGTATAGATATAAAATAAAAAAATAATAGATATAATAGATACAGGTACAAAATATAGATATAATAGATATAATTATAAAATATAAGTATAATAGATATAATAGATATAGGTAATAAATGTAGACATAATGGATATAATAGATATAGGTATAAAATATAGACATAATAGATATAATAGATATAGGTATGAAAGGTAGACAAAATAGATATAGGTATAAAATATAGACAGAATAGATATAACACATATAGTTATAAAATATAGACATAATAGTTATAATAGATATAGGTATAAATATAGACATGATAGATATAGGTATAAAATATAGACATAATAGATATAATAGATATAGGTATAAAATATAGACATAATAGATACAATAGATATAGACATAGTAGATATAATAGATAAAAGTATAAAATATAGACATAATAGATATAATAGATATAGGCATGAAATATAGACATAATAGATATAGGTATAAAATATAGACATAATAGATACAATAGATACAGTTATAAAATATAGAAATAATAGATATAATAGTTATAGGTATAAAATATAGACATAATAGATATAGGTATCAAGTATAGATATAATAGATATAATAGATATAGGTATGAAATTTAGACATAATAGATATAATAGATATAGGTATAAAATATAGATATAATTGATATAATAGATATATGTATAAAACATAGATATAATTGATATAGGCACAAAATATAGATATAATAGATATAATAGACATAAGTATAAAATATAGATATAATAGACATAATGATAAGATATAAATACAATAGATATGATAGATATAGGTATAAAATATAGACATAATAGATACAATAGATATAGACATAATAGATATAATAGATATAGGTATAAAATATAGACATAATAGATATAATAGACATAGGTATAAAATGTAGACATAATAGATATAATAGATATAGGGATAAAATATAGACATAAAAGATATAGTACATATAGGTGTAAAATATAGACATCATCGATGTAATAGATAAAGGTATAAAATATAGACATAATAGATGTAGACATAAAATATAGATATAATAGATAGAATAGATAGAGATATAAAATATAGACATAGATATATAGATATAGATATAACGTAGATATAGATATTAATACCTATGTAATAGATATACGTATAAAATACAGACATAATAAATATAGGTATAAAATATAGACATAATAGATATAGGAATAAAATATAGACATAATAGACATAATTGATATAGGTATAAAATATAGACATAATATATATAATAGATATAGGTATAAAATATAGGCATAATAGATATAATAGAGGTATAAAATATAGACATAAGAGATATAATTGATAGAGTTATAAAAAATAGACATAATAGATATAATAGATAGAGGGGTAAAATGTAGACATAATAAATATAATAGATATAGGTATAAAATACAGACATAATAGATATAATAGATATAGGTATAAAATATAGACATAATAGATATAATATATATAGGTATAAAATATAGTCGTAATAAATATAATTATAAAATATAGACATAATAGCTAAAATAGATGTAGGTATGAAATATAGACATAATAGATATAATAGATATAGGTATAAATTACAGACAAAATAGGTATAATTGTTATAGATATAAAATATAGACATAATAGATATAAGTAGGTATATGTAAAAAATATAGACAAAATACTTATAGATATAAAATATAGACATAATAGATATAATAGATACAGGTATAGAATATAGACATAATGGATATAATAGATATAGGTATAAAATATAGACATAATACATATAATAGATATAGGTATAAAATATAGACATAATAGATATAATAGATATAGATATGAAATATAAATATAAGATATAGGTATAACATATAGACATAATAGATAAAATAGATATAGGTATATAATATAGACATAATAGATATAATAGATATAGGTATAAAATAGAGACATAATAGATATAGGTATAAAATATAGACATAATAGATATAAAAGATATAGGTATAAAATATAGACGTAATAGTGGTATAAAATATAGACAAAATAGGTATAGGTATAAAATATAGACATAATAGATATACCTATAAAATATAGACATAACAGTTTTAATAGATAGAGGTATAAAATATAGACATAATAGATATAATAGATATAGGTATAAAATATAGACATTATAGATACAATAGATATAAGTATAGAATATAGACATAATAGATATAATAGATATAGGTATAAAATATAGACATAATAGATATAATAGATACAAGTATAAAATATAGAAATCATAGATATGATGGATATACGTATAAAATATAGATATAATAGATATAGATATAAAACGTAGATATAATAGATATAATAGATATAGGTGTAAAATATAGATATAATAGACATGGGTATAATATATAGACAAAATAGATATAATAGATATAGTTGTAAAATATATCCATAATACATAGATATAAAATTTAGTCATAATCGATATAATTGATATAGGTATAAAATATGGTCATAATAGATATAATAGATGTAGGTATAAAATATAGACATAATACATATAATAGATATAGACATAATAGATATAGGTATAAAATATAGTCAGAGATAAAATAGATATATAAAATATAGACATAATAGATATAATAGAGCAATAAAACAGACATAACAAATATAATAGATATAGGTATAAAATATAAACGTAACAGATATAATGGATATACGTATAGAATATAGACATAATAGATATAATAGATATAGATATAAAATATAGACATAACAGATATAATAGATATAGGTATAGAATATAGACATAATAGATATAATAGATATAGGTATAAAATATAGACATAATAGATATAATAGATATAGGTACAAAATATAGACATGATAGATTCAATAGATAAAGATATTAAATAGAGACATAATTGATATAATAGATATTGGTATAAAATAGAGACATAATAGATATAGGTATAAAATATAGACTTAATAGTTACAATACATATAGGTATAAAATATAGACATAATAGATACAAAAGATATAGGTATAAAATATAGCCATAAGAGATATAATAGATATAGGTATAAAATGTAGACACAATACATATAGGTATTAAATATAGACATAATAGATATAATAGATATAGGTATGAAATACAGACATAATAGATATTACAGACATAGGTATAAAATATAGACACAATAGATGTAATAGACATAGGTATAAAATATAGACGTAATCGATACAATAGATATCGGTATAAAATATAGACATAAAAGATATTACAGATAGGGGTATAAAATATAGACAAAATAGATATAGGTGTAAAATATAGACATAATAAACATAGGTATAATATTTAGACATAATAGATATAAGAGATATAGGTATAAAATATAGACATAATAGATATATTAGATACAGGTATAAAATATACACATAATAGATATAATAGACACAGGTATATAATATAGATATAATAGATATAAGCATAAAATACAGATATGCATATAATAAATATACGTATAAAAAATAGATTTAATCGACACAGGTATAAAATACAGACAATAGATATAATAGATATAGGTAGAAAATATAGATATAATAGATATAATTATAAAAAATATATATATAATAGATATAATTGATATAGGTAAAAAACATAGATAAAATGTATATAGGTATACAATATGGTTATAATAGATATAGGTATAAAATATAGATAAAATAGATATAGGTATAAAATATAAACATAATAGCTATAACAGATATAGTTATAAAATATACACATAATAGATATAATAGATATAGATATAAAATATAGATAAATAGATATAATACATATAGGTATAAAATATATAAACACTAGATATAATAGATATAGGTATAAAATAGAGATATAATAGGTATAATATATATAGATATAAAATATAGATATAAGAGATATAGGTATAAAATATAGATATTATAGATATAATAGATATAGGTATAAAATATAGATATTATAGATATAATAGATATAGGTATAAAATATATATATTATATATAATAGATATAGATATAAAATATAGATATAATAGATATAGATATACGTATAAAATATAGATATTATGGATATAATAGATATAGGTATAAAATATAGATATAACAGATATCGCTATGAAATATAGGCACAATAGATATAGATATAGGTATACAATAAAGATATAATGGATATAGGTTCAAAAAATAGATATAATAAATATAATATATATAGGTATTAAATATAGACATAATAGATGTAATAGATACACATATAAAATATAGACATAATAGACGTAATAGACATAGGTATAAAATATAGATATAATAGATATAATAGATAAAGATATAAAATATAGACATAATAGATATAACAAATATAGTTATAAAATATAGACATAAGAGATATGATAGATATAGGTATAAAATATAGACATCATAGATATAATAGATATAAGTATAAAATATAGACATCATAGATATAGTAGATATAAGTATAAAATGTAGACATGAAAGATACAATAGATATAGGTACAAAATATAGAAAAAATAGATATAATAAATATAGGTTTAAAATATAGACAATACATGTAGAGATAAAAAATATAGAAAATATATATAATACATATAAGTATCAAATATAATCATAATAGATATAGGTATAAAATATAGACTTAATAGATACCATAGATATAAGAATAAAATACGGACATAATGGATATAGGTATCAAATATAGATATAATAGATATAATAGATATAGGTATAAAATATGGATATAATATATATAATAGATATAGGTATAAAATATGGATATCATAGATACAGATATTGGTATAAAATATAGATATAACAGATAACATGGATATAGGTATAAAATACAGATATAATAGATATAGGTATAAAATATAGTTATAATGGGTATAGTAGATAAAGTTATAAAATATAGATATAATAGGTATAATACACAAAGTTATAAAAAACAGATATAATAGATATAGTTATAAAATATAGATGTAGTGGATATAATAGATGTAGGTATAAAATATAGACCAAATAGATATAATAGATATAGTTATAAAATATAGACATAATAGATATAATAGATACGGGTATAAAATATAGATATAAGAGATATACGTATAAAATAGAGACAAAATAGATATAATAGATAAAGGTATAAAATCTAGACCTAAAAGACATAATGGATATACTCATAATAGATATAACAGTTATAGGTATAAAATATGGACATAATAGATATAATCGACAGTTATGAAATCTAGACATCATAGATATAATAGATATAGGTATAAAATATAGTCATAGTAGATATAGGTATAAAATATAGAAAAAATAGATATAATAAATAAAGGTGTAAAATGTAGACATTATAGATATAGGTATAAAATATAGTAATAATATATAGGTATAAAATATAGATATAATATATATATTAGGTATAGGTATAAAATAAAGACTTAATAGATATAGGTATAAAATACAGATATCATAGATATAGATATAAAATATAGACATAATAGATATACCTATAAATATAGACATAACAGTTATAACAGATATAGGTATAAAATATAGACATAATAGATACAATAAATATAGGTATAAAATATAGCCATAGGAGATAAAATAGATATAGGTATAAAATATAGACATAATAGATATAGGTATAAAATAAAGACATAATTGATATAATAGATATAGGTATAAAATATAGACATAATATATGTATAAGATATACGTATAAAATATAGACATAATAGATATAATAGATATAGGTATAAAATAAAGACAGAAGAGATATAGGTATAAAATATAGACATAATAGATATAATAGATATAATTATAATATATACACATAATAGATATTGGTATAAAATATAGACATAATAGATAGAAGAGATAGAGTTATAAAATATTGACATAATAAATATAATAGATATAGGTATGAAAAATAGCCAAAATAGATATAATAGATATAGGTATAAAATATAGATATAATAGATATAATAGACATAATAGATACAGGTATAAAATATACAAATAATGGACATAGTAGATATAGGTATAAAATACAGACATAAAGATATCATAGATATAGGTTTAAAATATACACAAATTAGATATAATAGATATAGGTGTAAAATATAGACATAATAGACATAGATATAAAATATAGACATAATATATAAAATGGATATAGATATAAAATATAGACATAATATATAGTTATAAAATATAGACATAATAGATATAATAGATATAGGTGTAAAATATAGACATAATATATAGTTATAAAATATAGACATAATAGATGTTATAGATACAGGTATAAAATGTAGACATAATAGATATAGGTATAAAATATAGACATAAAGATATAATACATATAGGTATAAAATATATACAGAATAGATATAATAGATATAGGTGTAAAATATAGACATAATAGATATAGATATAAAATATAGACATAATAGTTATAATAAATATAGGTATAAAATATAGACATAATAGATATAGGTGTAATATTTAGACATAATACTTATAATAGATATAGATATAAAATATAGACATAATAGATATAATAGATATAGATATAAATATAGACGTAATAGATATAATAGGTATAGGTATAAAATATACACATAATAGATATAATAGATATAGGTATAAAATATAGACATAACAGATATAATGAATATAGGGATGAAATATAGACGTAATAGATATTATAGATATAGGTATAAAATATAAACATAATACATATAATAAATATGTGTATAAAATATAGACAATAGTTATAATATATATAGGTATGAAATACAGACATAATAGATATAATAGATATAGGTATAAAATATAGACATAATAGATATGATATATATAGGTATAAAATATAGACATAATAGATTTGATAGATATAGGTACAAAAAATAAGCATAATAGATATAATAGATATAGGTATAAAATATAGACATAATTGATATAATACATATAGGTGTAAAACATAGACATAATAGATATAATAGATACAGGTATAAAATATATATATAATAGATGTAAGTGTAAAATATAGATACAATAGATATAATAGGTAGACATAATAGATATAATATAGGAATGAAATATAGATATAATAGATATAATGGATATGGGTATCAAATATACATATTAAATATAGGTATAAAATATAGATATAGTGGATATAATAGATATAGGTATAAAATATAGACATAATAGATATGTACCCTAGCACTTAAAGTATAATAAAAAAAATAAAAAATAAAAAATAAAAAAAAGATATAGTTATAAAATATAGACGTAATAGATATAGGTATTAAATATAGACATAGCAGATATAATGGATATAGGGATAAAATATAGACGTAATAGATATTATAGATATAGGTGTAAAATATAAACATAATAGATATAATAGATATGGGTATAAAATATAGACAATAGATATAATAGATATAGGTATGAAATACAGACATAATAGTTATAAAGATATAGGTTTAAAATATAGACATAATAGATTTAGGTATAAAATATAGACATAATAGATATAATAGTTATAGGTATAAAATATAAACAGACGAGGTATAATAGATACAGGTATAAAATAAAGACATGATAGATATAATACATATAAGTATAAAATATAGATATAATAGATATAATGGACATTGGTATAAAATATAGACATAATATACATAATAGATATTGGTATAAAATATGGACATAGTAGATATAGGTATAAATTATAGACATAATAGATATAATAGGTATCCCTGTAAAATATAAACAGACGAGGTATTATAGATGTAGATATAAAATAGAGATATAATAGATATAATAAATATAGGAATAAAATATAGACATATTAGATATAGGTATAAATATGAACATAAGAGATATAATAGATATAGGTAAAAAATATAGACATAAATTTATAATAGATATAGGTATAAAATATAGACATAATAGATATAACAGATACAGGTATAAAATATTCATATAATAGATGTAAGTATAAAATATACATATAATAGATATACGTATAAAAAATAGATATAATAGATGTAGGTATGAAATATAGACATAATAGATATAATAGATATAGGTATAAATTATAGACATAATAGGTATAATTGATATATGTATAAAATATAGACATAATAGATATAATAGATATAGGTAAAAAATATAGACAAAATAGTTATAGGTATAAAATATAGACATAATAGATATAATAGATATAGGTATAAAATATAGACATGAGAGATATAGGTATAAAATTCAGACATAATAGATAGATATAGGTATTAAATATAGATATAACAGATGTAGGTATAAAATATAGACATAATAGTTATAGGTATAAAATATAGACATAAGAGATATAATAGATATAGTTATAAAATATAGACATAATAGATATAATACATATAGTTATAAAATATAGACATAATAGATATAACAGATATAGGTATAAAATATACATATAATAGATATAGGTATAAAATATAGATATAATACTTATAATTGATACAGATATAAAATATACATATAATAGATATAGTTATAAAATATAAATATAACAGATAAAATACATATAGGTATGAAATATAAATATAATGTATATAGGTATAAAATATAGACATAATAGGTATCGGTATAAAGTACAGACACAATAGATATATTGGATATAGGTATAAAATGTAGACATAAGAGATATAATAGATATAGGTATAAAATATAGACATAATATATATAATAGATATAGGTAAAAAATATAGACATAATAGATATAATAGATGTAGGTATAAAATATAGACATAATAGATAAAATAGATATAGGTATAAAATATAGACATAATAGATATAATAGATACAGGTATAAGATATAGATATAATAGGTATAATAGATATATGTATAAAATAGAGATATAATAAATATAGGTATAAAATATAGATATAGTAGTTATAATAGACATAGGTATAAAATACAGACTAATATATATAATAGATATAGGTAAAAAATATAGACATAATAGATAAAATAAACATAGGTATAATATATAGACATAATAGATATAGGTATAAAATATAGACATAATAGATATAGGTATAAAATATAGGTATAATAGATAAAATAGACATAGTTATAAAATATACACATAATAGATATAATAGACATAGGTATAAAATATAGACATAATAGATACAATATATATAGACATAATAGATATAATACATATAGGTATAAAATATAAACATAATAGATATAGGTATGAAATATAGACATAATAGATATAGGTATTAAATATAGACATAATAGATATAATAGAAATAGGTATAAAATATAGACATAGTAGATATAGGTATAAAATATAGACATAATAGATTTAACAGATATCGTTATAAAATATAGACATCATACATATAATCGATATAGGTATAAAATATAGACATAATAGACATAATCGATATAGGTATAAAATATAGACATAATAGATATCGGTATCAAGTATAGATATAATGGTTACAATAGATATAGGTATGAAATATAGATGTAATAGATACAATAGAAATAGGTATAACATATAGACATAATAGATACAATAGATATAGGAATAAAATATAGACATAATAGATATAATAGATATAGGTATAAAATATAGACATAATAGATGCAATAGACATTGGTATAAAATATGGACATAATAGATACAGGTATACAATATAGATATAATAGATATAATAGATATAGGTATAAAATATAGACATAAAAGATACAATACATAGATGTATAAAATGTAGACATAATAGATATAATAGATACAGGTATAAAATATAGACATTACAGATATAATTGATGTAGTTATAAAATATAGACATAATAGATAAAGGTATCCAGTATAGATATAATAGTTACAATAGACATAGGTATGAAATATAGATGTAATAGATAAAATAGATATAGGTATAACATATAGATATAATAGATATAATAGATATAGGAATAAAATATAGACATAATAGATATAATAGATATAGGTATAATATGTAGACATAATAGATATAATGGATATAAGTATAAAATACAGACATAATAGATATAATAGATATAGGTATAACATATAGACAGAATATATATAGGTATAAAATATAGACATAATTGACATAGATATAGGTATAAAATAAAGATATAATAGATATAGGTATAAAAAATAGATATAATAAATATAATAGATATAGTTATAAAATATACACATAATAGATATAATAGATATAGGTATAAAATACAGACATAGGAGATATAATAGATATAGGTATAAAATATAGACATAATAGATATAATAGATAAAGGTAAAAAATATAGACATAATAGATGTAATAAATATAGGAATAAAATATAGACATAACAGATATAAGAGATATAGGTATAAAATATAGACATAATAGATATAGGTTTAAAATACAGACATAATAGATATAATAGATATAGGTATAAATATACACATAATAGATATAATAGATACAGTTATAAAATGTAGACATAACAGATATAATAGATATAGGGATAAAATATCGACATAAAATATATAATGCACATAGGTATAAAACATAGACATCATCGATATAACAGATATAGGTTTAAAATATAGACATAATAGATATAGGTATAAAATACAGACATAATAGATATACTATTTATAGGTATAAAATATAGACATAATAGTAATAATAGATATAGGTATAAAATATAGACATAATATATATAATATATATAAGTATAAAATATAGACTTAATAGATATAATAGATATAGGTATAAAATGTAGACATAATAGATATAAGAGATAAAGTTATAAAATATAGACATAATAGTTATAATAGATATAGGTATAAAATATAGATATAATATATACAAAAAATATACGTATAAAATATAGACATAATAGATATAATAGATATAGGTATAAAATGTAGACATAATAGATTCAATAGATATAGGTATTAAACAAAGACATAATAGATATTCGTATAAAATACAGACATAATAGATATCGGAATAAAATATAGACATAATAGATATACCTATAAAATATAGACATAAGCGTTATAATAAATATAGGTATAAAATGCAGACATAATAGATATAATAGATATAGGTATAAAATATAGCCATAATAGATATAATAGATATAGGTATAAAATATAGACATAATAGATATAGTTATAAAATATAGACATAATAGATATAATAGATATAGTTATGAAATACAGACTTAATAGATATTACAGATATAGGTATAAAATATAGACAAAATAGATGTAATAGACATAGGTATAAAATATAGACATAACAGATATAATAGATATCGGTATCAAATATAGACATAAAAGATATAATAGACAGGGGTATAAAATATAGATATAATAGATATAGGTATAAAATATCGATATAATAGATATAATAGATATACGTATAAAATATAGTTATAATAGATATAGGTATAAAATATAGACATAATAGATATAATAGATATAGGTAGAAAAGATAGACATAATAGAGATAGGTATAAAATGTAGATATAATAAATACAGGTATCAAATATACACATAATAGACATAATAGATATAGGTATAAAATATAGACATAATAGATACAATACATAGATGTATAAAATGTAGACATAATAGATAAAATAAGTATAGGTATAAAATATAGATATAATAGATATAATAGACATAGGTTTAAATGTGAACATAACAGGTATAATAGGCGTTCGTATAAAATAGAGACATAATAGATATAGATATAAAATATCGATATAATAGTTATAATAGATACAGGTATAAAATATAGACATAATAGATATAATAAATATTGGTATGAAATATAGACATAATAGATATAACTGATATAGTTAAAATATAGACATTATATATATTAGATATAGGTATAAAATATAGACATAAAAGATATTATAGATACAGGTATAAAATATAGACATAATATATATAAGAGGTATAAAATATAGAAATAATAGATACAGGTATAAAATATTGTTATAATGGATATAATAGATATAGGTATAAAATACAGACATAATAGATATACTATTTATAGGTATAAAATATAGACATTATAGGTATAATAGATATAGGTATAAAATATAGACATAATACATATAATAGATACAGGAATAAAATATAGATATAATAGATATACCTATAAAATATAAACATAAAAGGTAGAAAAGATATAGATATAAAAAATATACATAATATATATAATACATATACGAATAAAATATATAGTAGATATAAAAGATATAGATATAAAATATTGACATAATAGATATGGGTATAAAATATACACATAATAGACATAATAGATATAGTTATAAAATATAGGCATATTAGATATAATACATAGATGTATTAAATGTAGACATAATAGATATAATAAGAATAGGTATAAAATATAGACATAATAGATATAATAGACATAGATATAAAATATAGACATAATAGATATAATAGATATACGTAGAAAATATAGACATAGTAGATATAATAGATAGAGGTATAAAATATAGACATAATAGATATAATCGATATAGGTATAAAATATAGACATAATAGACATAGGTTTAAAATATAGACCAAATAGATATAATAGATATAGGTATAAAATATAGGCATAATAGATATAATAGATATATGTAAAAAATGTAAACATAATAGATATAATAAGAATAGGTATAAAATATAGACATAAAAGATATAATAGACATAGATATAAAATATAGACATAATAGATATAATAGATATACGTAGAAAATATAGACATAGTAGATATAATAGATAGAGGTATAAAATATAGACATAATAGATATAATCGATATAGGTATAAAATATAGACATAATAGACATAGGTTGAAAATATAGACAAAATAGATATAATAGATACAGGTATAAAGTATAGACATAATAGATATAGGTATAAAATATAAACATAAAAATATAATAGATGTAGGTATAAAATATAGACATAATAGATATAATAGATATAGGTATAAAACATAGACATAATAGATATAGTAGATACAGGTATAAAATATAGACATAATAGATATAATAGATATAGGTATAAAATATAGACATAATAGATATGATATATATAGGTATTAAATATAGATATAATAGATATAGGTATAAAATATAGACATAAGAGATATAATAGATATAGGTATAAAATATAGACATAATAGATATAATCGATATAGGTATAAAATATATACACAATCGGTATAGGTATAATATATGGACATAATTGATATAATAGATATAGGTGTAAAATATAGACATAATAGATATAATCGATGTAGGTATCCAATATAGACATAATAGATATAATAGATCGAGGTATAAAATATAGACATAATAGACACAGGTATAAAATATAGACATAAGAGATCTAATTGATATAGTTATAAAATGTAGGCATAAGGCCGGGCGCGGTGACTCAAGCCTGTATTCCCAGCACTTTGTGAGGCCAAAACGGGCTGATCACGATGTCAGGAGATCGAGACCCTCCTGGCTAACTCGGTGAAACCTTATCTTTACAAAAAAAACAAAAAAAATACCCGAGCGAGGTGGCAGGCGCCTGTAGTCCCAGCTACTCGGGAGCGTGAGGCAGGAATGGCTTAAACCCGGGAGGCGGAGCTTGCAGTGAGCTGAGATACGGCCACTGCACTCCACCTTGGGTGACAGAGCGAGACTCTGTCTCAAAAATAAAAAATAAAAACATAAAATAAAATATAGGCATAAGAGTTAAAATAGATATAGGTATAAAATATAGAAATAATAGATATAGGCATGAACTATAGACATAATAGATATCATAGATATAGGTATAAAATATAGACATAATATCTATAGGTATAAAATATAGACATAATAGATATAATAGACATAGGGATAAAATATAGACATAATAGATGTAATAGACATAGGTATAAAATATAGACATAATAGATATAATAGATACAGGTATAAAATATAGACATAATACATATAGGTACAAAATATAGACATAAGAGATATAATAGATATGGTATAAAATGTAGACATAATGGATATCATAGATATAGGTATAAAATATAGACATAATAGATATAATAGATATACGTATATAATGTAGACAAAATAGATATAATAGATATAGGTATAAAATATAGACAGAATAGATATAATAGATATACGTATAAAATACAGTCATAACTGGTATAAAAATATAGGTATGAAATATAGACATAATAGATATAGGTATGAAATATACACATAATAGATATAATAGATATATGTAGAAGATATAGACATAATATATATAATAGATATAGGTATAAAATATAGATATAATAGATATAATGGATATGGGTATCAAATATACATATAATATATATAGGTATAAAATATAGATATAGTGGATATAATAGATATACGTATAAAATATAGACATAATAGATATAATAGATATAGATATAAAATATAGACGTAATAGATATAGGTATTAAGTAAAGACATAGCAGATATAATAGATAAAGGGATAAAATATAGACGTAATAGATATTTTAGATATAGGTATAAAATATAAACATAATAGATATAATAGATATGGGTATAAAATATAGACAATAGATATAATATATAGAGGTATGAAATACAGACATAATAGATATAAATATATAGGTTTAAAATATAGACATAATAGATTTAGGTATAAAATTTAGACATAATAGATATAACAGATATAGGTATAAAATATAAACAAACGAGGTTTAATAGATATAGGTATAAAATAAAGACATAATAGATATAATACATATAGGTATAAAATATAGATATAATAGATATAATGGACATTGGTATAAAATATAGACATAATATACATAATAGATATTGGTATAAAATATAGACATAATAGATATAGGTATAAATGATAGACATAATAGATATAATAGATATAGCTATAAAATATAAAGAGACGAGGTAAAATAGATATAGGTATAAAATATAGATATAATAGATATAATAGATATAGGAATAAAATATAGACATATTAGATATAGTTATAAAATATAAACATAAGAGTTATAATAGATATAGGTACAAAATATAGACATAAAGATATAATAGATATAGGTATAAAATATAGACATAATAGATATAATAGATACAGGTATAAAATATACATATAATAGATGTAAGTATAAAATATACATATAATAGATATACGTATAAAAAATAGATATAATAGATGTAGGTATGAAATATAGACATAATAGATATAATAGATATAGGTATATATTATAGACATAATAGTTATAATTGATATAGTTATAAAATATAGACATAAGAGATATAATAGATATAGGTAAAAAATATAGACAAAATAGTTATAGGTATAAAATATAGACATAATAGATATAATAGATATAGGTATAAAATATAGACATGAGAGATATAGGTATAAAATATAGACATAATAGATAGACATAGGTATTAAATATAGTCATAATGGATATAGGTATAAAATATAGACAGAATAGATATGATAGATATAGGTATGAAATATACATATAATGGATATAGGTATAAAATATAGAGAGAATAGATATAACAGTTACAGTTCTAAAATATAGACATAATAGTTATAATAGACATAGGTATAAAATAGAGACATAAGAGATATAGGTATAAGAAATAGACATAATAGATATAATAGATATAGTTATAAAATATAGACATAATAGATATAATGCATATAGTTATAAAATATAGACATAATAGATATAACAGATATAAGTATAAAATATACATATAATAGATATAGGTATAAAATATAGATATAATACTTATAATTGATACAGGTATAAAATATAGATATAATAGATATAGTTATAAAATATAAATATAACAAATAAAATAGATACAGGTATGAAATATAAATATAATAGATATAGGTATAAAATATAGACATAATAGGTATCGGTATAAAGTAGAGACACAATAGATATATTGGATATAGGTATAAAATGTAGACATAAGAGATATAATAGATATAGGTATACAATATAGACATAATATATATAATAGATATAGGTAAAAAATATAGACATAATAGATATAATAGATGTAGGTATAAAATGTAGACATAATAGATAAAATAGATATAGGTATAAAATATAGACATAATAGATACAACAGATACAGGTATAAAATATAGATATAACAGGTATAATAGATATACGTATAAAATAGAGATATAATAGATATAGGTAAAAAATATAGATATAGTAGTTATAATAGACATAGGTATATAATACAGACATAATATATATAATAGATATAGGTAAAAATATAGACGTAATAGATAAAATAGACATAGGTATAAAATATAGACATAATAGATATAGGTATAAAATATAGATATAATAGATATAGGTATAAAATAGAGATATTATAGATGTAAGAGAGGTATTCAATATAGACAATAAAAGGTATAAAATATAGACATAAAACATATAATGGATATAGACATAATAGATATAACAGGTATATTTATAAAATATAAACATAATAGATATATTAGATATAGGTATACAATATAGACATAATAGATATAATAGTTATAAAATCTAGACATAATAGATATAATAGATATAGGTATAAAATATGGACATAATAGATATAGGTATAAAATATAGAAATAATAGATATAATAGATAAAGGTGTAAAATGTAGACATTATAGATATAGGTATACAATATAGTAATAATAGATATAGGTATAAAATATAGAAATAATATATATAATAGATATAGTTATAAAATAAAGACATAATAGATAAAGGAATAAAATACAGACATCATAGATAAAGGTATAAAATATAGACATAATACATATACCTATAAAATATAGACATAACAGTTATAATAGATATAGGTATAAAATATAGACATAATAGATACAATAAATATAGATATAAAATATAGCCGTAAGAGATAAAATAGATATAGGTATAAAATATAGACATAATAGATATAGGTATAAAAAATAGACATAATAGATATAGTAGATAGGTATGAAATACAGACATAATAGATATTATAGATATAGGTATAAAATATAGACACAATAGATGTAATAGACATAGGAATAAATATAGACATAATAGATACAATAGATATCCGTATAAAATATAGAAATAAAAGATATAATAGATAGGGGTATAAAACATAGACACAACAGATATAGGTAAAAAATATAGCTATAATAGATATAATAGATATAGCTATAAAATATAGACATAATAGATATAGGTATAAAATATCACATAATAGATATAGTAGATACAGGTATGAAAAACAGACATAATAGATATAATAGATATCGTTATAAAATATACACATAAAAGATATAATAGATAGGGGTATAAAATATAGATATAATAGATATAGGTATGAAATATCGATATAAAAGATATAATGGATATACGTATAAAATACAGATGTAAAAGATATATGTATAATATATAAATACAATAGATATACGTATAAAATATAGATATAATAAATATAATTATAACATATCAATATAATAGATATAATAGATAAAGTTATAAAACATAGATATAAGAGATATAATAGATATAGGTATAAAATATAGCCATAATAGATATAATAGATATAGCTATAAAATATAGACATAATAGATATAGGTATAAAATATAGACATAATAGATATAATAGATACAAGTATGAAATACAGACATAATAGATATTATAGATATAGGTATAAAATATAGACAACATAGATGTCATAGACATAGGAATAAATATAGACATAATAGATACAATAGATATCCGTATAAAATATAGAAATAAAAGATATAATAGATAGGGGTATAAAACATAGACACAACAGATATAGGTAAAAAATATAGCTATAATAGATATAATAGATATAGCTATAAAATATAGACATAATAGATATAGGTATAAAATATCACATAATAGATATAGTAGATACAGGTATGAAAAACAGACATAATAGATATAATAGATATCGTTATAAAATATACACATAAAAGATATAATAGATAGGGGTATAAAATATAGATATAATAGATATAGGTATGAAATATCGATATAAAAGATATAATGGATATACGTATAAAATACAGATGTAAAAGATATATGTATAATATATAAATACAATAGATATACGTATAAAATATAGATATAATAAATATAATTATAACATATCAATATAATAGATATAATAGATAAAGTTATAAAACATAGATATAAGAGATATAATAGATATAGGTATAAAATATAGCCATAATAGATATAATAGATATAGCTATAAAATATAGACATAAAAGATATAGGTATAAAATATAGACATAATAGATATAATAGATACAAGTATGAAATACAGACATAATAGATATTATAGATATAGGTATAAAATATAGACAACATAGATGTCATAGACATAGGTATAAAATATAGACATACAGGTATAAAATATAGATATAATAGATATAATAGATATACTTATCAAAAATAGATATAATAGATACAGGTAAAAAATATAGACAATAGATATAATAGATATAGGTATAAAATATAGATATAATAGATATAAATAAAAAAATATAAATATAATAGATATAATTGATATAGTTAAAAAACATGGATATAATGTATGTAGGTATAAAATATGGTTATAATAAATACAGGTGTAAAATATGGATATAATAGATATAGGTATAAAATACAGACATAATAGCTATAAGAGATATAGTTATAAAATATAGACATAATAGATATAGATATGAAATATAGACATAGTATATATAATAGATATAGATATAAAATATAGACATAATATATAGGGATGAAATATAGACATAAAAGATATAATGGATAAAGGTATAAATATAGACATAATAGATATAATAGATAATGATATAAAATATAGACATAATAGATATAATAAATACAGGTGTAACATATAGACACAATAGATATAATAGATAGAGGTGTAAAATATAGACATAATAGATATAATTGGTAGAGGTATAAAATATAGACATAATAGATATAATAGATATAGGTGTAAAATATAGACATAATAGATATAATAGATACAGATATAAAATATAGACATAATAGATATAATAGATATAGGAATAAAATATATACATAAAAGACATAATAAATATAAGTATAATCTATAGATATAATAGATATAATGTATATAGGTATCACATATAGATATAATAGATATAGGTATAAAATATAGATATAGTGGTTATAAAAAATGTAGGTATGAAATATAGACATAACAGATATAATAGATATAGGTATAAATATAGACATAATAGATATAATAGATAACGATATAAAATATAGACACAATAGATATAATGGATATTGGTATAAAATGTAGACATAATAGATATAGGTATAAATTATAGACATGATAGATATAATAGATATAGGTATAAAATACAGACATAATGCATACAATAGATATACGTATAAAATATAGACATAATAGATATAATAGATATAGCTATAAAATATAGACATAATAGATATAACAAATATAGGTATAAAATGGAGAAATAATAGATTTTATAGATATAGGTATAAAATATAGACTTAATGAATATAATAGACATAGGTATAGAATATAGACATAATATATATAATAGATATAGGTACAAAACATAGACATAATAGATATAATAGATAAAGGTATAAAATATAGATATAATAGATATAATAGATATACGTATAAAATATACATATAATTGATATAGTTTTAAAATATGGATATAATAGATATAATAGATATATGTATAAAAAATAGATATAATAGATACAGGTATAAAATATAGACAATAGATATAATAGATAAAGGTATAAAATATAGATATAATAGATATAATTATAGAATATAAATATAATAGATATAGTATATAAAGTTATAAAATATAGATATAATAGATAACGGTATAAAATATAGTTATAATAGATATAGGTATAAATATAGACATAATAGATATAATAGATACAGGTATAAAATATAGACATAATACATATAATAGAAACAGGTACAAAATATAGATATAATAGATATAATAGATATATGTATAAAAAATAGATATAATAGATACAGGTATAAAATATAGACAATAGATATAATAGATATAGGTATAAATTATAGATATTATAGATGTAATGATATAATATAAATACAATACCTATAATAGATATAGGTAAAAAATAAAGGTATAATGGATATAGGTATAAAATATGGTTATAATAGATATAAGTATAAAATATAGATAAAATAGATATAACAGATATAGTCATAAAATACAGACATAATCCATATGATAGATATATGTATAAAACATAGATATAATAGATATAATGGATATAGCTATCAAACACAGATATAATAGATATAGGTATAAAATATAGATATAGTGGATATAATGGATACAGGCATAAAATATAGACGTAATAGATATAATAGATATAGGTGTAACATACAGACATAATATATAGTTATAAAATATAGACATAATAGTTATAATAGATATACGTATAAAATATAGACAAAATAGATATAGGTATAAAATATAGACAAAAAAGATATAGTAGATACAGGTATAAAATATAGACATAATAGATATAGGTCAGAAATAGAGACATAATAGATATAATAGATATAGTTATAAAATTTAGAAGTAATAGATATTATAGATACAGGTATAAAATATAAACATAATAGATATAATAGATACACGTATAAAATATAGACAGAATAGATATAATGGATATAGGTGTAAAATACAGACAGAATAGATATTGGTATAAAATATAGACATAATAGATATAATAGGTATAGGTGTAAAATACAGACATAATAGATAAAGGTATGAAATACAGACATAATAGATATAATAGATATAGGTGTAAAATATAGACATAATAGATATTATATATAGGTATAAAATATAGACATAATAGATATGATAGATATAGGTATAAGATATAGACATAACAAATATAACAGATATAGGTATAAAATATAGACATAATAGATATAATAGATATAGGTAAAAAACATAGACATAATAGATATAATAGATACAGGTATAAAATATAGATATAATAGACATAGGTATAAAATATAGATATAATAGATATAATAGATCGACATAATAGATATAATAGATATAGGTATAAAATATAGATATAAGAGATATAATGGATATGGGTATCATATATACATATAATAGATATATGTATAAAATATAGATACTGTGGATATAACAGATATAGGTATAAAATATAGACATAATAGATATAATAGATATAGGTATAAAATATAGTCAGAAGAGATATAATGGATATAGGTATAAAATATAGACATAATAGATATTATATATATGGGCATAAAATATAGATGTAATACATATGATATATATAGGTATAAAAAAGACATAATAGACATAATAGATATAGGTATAAAATATAGACATAAGAGATATAGGTAAAAAATATAGACATAATAGATATAATAGATATAGGTATAAAATATAGACATAATAGATATAGGTAAAAAATATAGACAGAATAGATACAACAGATATAGTTATACCATATAGACGTAATAGTTATAATAGATATAGGTATAAAATATAGACATAGTAGGTATAGATGTAAATTAAAGACATAAAAGATATAATAGATATAGGTGTAAAATATAGACATAGAAGATATAATAGATAAAGGTATAAAATGTAGACATAATAGAGATAGGTGTAAAATATAGACATAATAGATATAATAGATATAGGTAAAAAATACAGACAGAATAGATATAATAGACATAGTCATAAAATATAGACAAAATAGATATAATAGATACAGGTGTAAAATATAGATATAATAGATATAGGTATAAAATATAGACATAATAGATACAATAGAAATACGTATAAAATATAAATATAATAGATATAGATATAAAATATAGATATAATAGATATAATTATAAAATATAAATATAAAAGATATAATAAATATAGGTATAAAATATAGTCATAAGAGATATAATTGATATAGGTATAAAATATAGACATAATAGATATAATAGATACAGGGATTAAATATAGACATCATACATATAATAGAAACAGGTACAAAATATAGATATAATAGATATAGGTATAAAATATAGATATAATAGATATAATAGATATATGTATAAAAAATAGATATAATAGATACAGGTATAAAATATAGACAATAGATATAATAGATATAGGTGTAAAATATAGATATAATAGATATAATTATATAATATAAATATAATAGATATAATAGATATAGCTGCAAAATATAGATATAATGGATATAATTATAAAATATGGTTATAATAGATATAAGTAAAAAATATAGATATAATAGATATAACAGATATAGTCAAAAAATATAGACATAATAAATATGATAGATAAACGTATAAAACATAGATATAATAGATATAATGGACGTAGGTATCAAACATAGATATAATAGATATAGGTATAAAATATAGATATAGTGGATATAATAGATACAGGCATAAAATATAGACATAATAGATATAATAGATATAGGTGTAAAATATAGACATATAATATAGTTATAAAATATAGACATAATAGTTATAATAGATATAGGTATAAAATATAGACATAATAGATACGGGTATAATATTTAGACATAATAGATATAATAGATATAGATATAAAATATAGACATAAAAGATAAAATAGATATAGGTATAAAATATACACATAACAGATATAATAGATACAGGTATAAAATATAGACATAATAGATATAGGTATAAAATATAAACATAATGGATATAATAGATATGGGTATAAAATAGAGACATGATAGATACAATAGATATAGGTATGAATTACAGACATAATAGATATAATAGATATACGTATAAAATATAGACATAATAGATATGATATAGATAGGTATAAAATATAGACATAATAGATATGATAGATATAGGTATAAAATATAGACATAATAGATATAATAGAGATAGGTATAAAATATCGAGAGAATATATATAATAGATATAGGTATAAATTATGCACATAATAGATATAATAGATAAGGGTATGAAATAAAAACAAAATAGATATAATAAATAAAGGTATAAAATATAGACATAATAGATATAATAGAGGTAAAAAATATATACATAATAGATACAATAGATGGAGATATAAAATATAGACATAATAGATATAATAGGTATAATAGATAGAAGTTTAAAATATAGACATAATAGATATAGTAGATTTTGACATAAAATATAGACATTATCGATATAATAGAGTTAAAAAATATAGACATCATAGATATAATAGAGATATGAAATACAGACGTTATAATTATAATAGAGGAATAAAATATAGACATAATAGATATAATAGAGGTATAAATATAGACATAATAGATATAATAGATAGAGGCATATTATATAGACATAATAGTTATTATAGAGTTATAAAATACAGACATAATAGATATAAACACAATAGATGTAATAGATATCGGTATAAAATATAGCCATAATAGATATAATACACATAAGTACACAATATAGACATAATTGATATAACATATATAGGTCTAAAATATAGACCTAATAGATATAACATATATAGGTATAAAACATAGATAAAATAGATATAATAGATATAGGTATAATAATATAGATATAGATATAAAATGTAGATATTATAGATATAATATAGATATAAAATATAGACATAATAGATGTAATAGATATAGGTATAAAATATAGACATAATAGATATAATCGATATAGGTGTAAAATATACACATAAGAGATATAATAGTTATAATTATAAAATATAGACATAATAGATATAATAGATATACCTATAAAATATTGACATAATAGATATAATAGATATAGGTATAAAATATGGACAAAATCGAAATAATAGATATACGTATAAAATATACACATAATAGATATAGATAGAAATAGGTATAAAATATATACATAACAGACATAACAGATATAGGTAAAAAATATAGACATAAAAGATATAATAGATACAGGTATAAAATATAGACATAATAGATATAATAGATATAGTTATAAAATATAGACATAATAGATATCGGCATAAAATATAGACATAATAGATTTAATAGATATAGTCATAAAACATAGACATAATGGATATAATAGATATAGGTATAAAACATAGACATAATAGATATAATATACGTATAAAATATAGACATAATAGATATAGGTATTAAATACAGACATAATAGAAATAAGTATAAAATACAGACATAATAGATATTATAGATATAGTTATCAAATATAGACATAATAATTATAAAAGATATAGGTAAAAAATATTGACATAATAGATATAGGTACAAAGTATAGACATAATGGTTATAATAGATACAGGTACGAAATATAGACATAATAGATATAGGTATAATATTTAGACATAATAGATATAGGTATAAAATACATTTTATACCTATGTCTATGATATCTATTATGTATATATTTTAGTGCTCTATTATATCTATTAAGTCTATATTTTATACCTATATCTATTTTGTCTATATTTTAAAACTATTTCCTTTATATATATTATGTCTATATTTCATACCTACATCTATTATAATAATTATGACTATATTTTGCACCTATATGTATTATGTCTATTTTATACCTATATCTATTTTAATTATGTCTATATTTGATACCTATATTTATTATATCCTTTATGTCTATATTTTATACCTATATCTATTATATGTACTATGTCTATATTTTACACCTATATCTATTATATCTATTATGTCTATATTTTGAACCCATCTCTATTATATCTATTATGTTCATATTTTATACCTATATATATTATATCTATTATGTCTATATTTTATACCTATATCTATTATGTCTATGTACCTATATCTATTATATATATTGTGTATATATTTTATACTTATATCTATCATGTTTATATTTTATAACTATACTTATTATATCTATTATGTCTATATTTTATGCCTATATCTTTTATACGTATTTTCTATATTTTATACCTCTATTATATCCCTTTTGTGTATATTTTATAACTCTATCTATTGTATCTCTTATATCTATATTTCATACCTATATCTATTATATCTATTAAATCTGTTTTATATCTCTATTGTATTTATTCTGTCTATGTTTTATACCTCCCTCTATTATATCTATTATGTCTATATTTTATACCTCTATTATATCTATTATGTCTATATTTTATACCTCTATCTATGATATCTCTTATGTCTATATTTTACACCTCTATTATATCTCTTATGTCTATATTTCTTACCTCTATCTATTGTATCTTTAATATCTATATTTTATACCTCTATTTATTTTATGTATTATATCTATGTTTTATACCTCTTTCTGTTATATCTGTCTATATTTTAAACGTATATCTATTTTATCTATTATATCTGTATTTTTTTCCTGTATCTGTTATATTTATTATAGCTATATTTTACAACAATATCTTATATGTCTATATTTTATACTTATATCTATTATATCTATTATGTGTATATTTTATACCTATATCTATTATATCTATTATGTCTTTATTTTAATCCTAAAGCTATTATATATATTATGTCTATATTTCATACCTACATCTATTATAATAATTATGACTATATTTTGCACCTATATGTATTATGTCTATTTTATACCTATATCTATTTTAATTATGTCTATATTTGATACCTATATTTATTATATCCTTTATGTCTATATTTTATACCTATATCTATTATATGTACTATGTCTATATTTTACACCTATATCTATTATATCTATTATGTCTATATTTTGAACCCATCTCTATTATATCTATTATGTTCATATTTTATACCTATATATATTATATCTATTATGTCTATATTTTATACCTATATCTATTATGTCTATGTACCTATATCTATTATATATATTGTGTATATATTTTATACTTATATCTATCATGTTTATATTTTATAACTATACTTATTATATCTATTATGTCTATATTTTATGCCTATATCTTTTATACGTATTTTCTATATTTTATACCTCTATTATATCCCTTTTGTGTATATTTTATAACTCTATCTATTGTATCTCTTATATCTATATTTCATACCTATATCTATTATATCTATTAAATCTGTTTTATATCTCTATTGTATTTATTCTGTCTATGTTTTATACCTCCCTCTATTATATCTATTATGTCTATATTTTATACCTCTATTATATCTATTATGTCTATATTTTATACCTCTATCTATTATGTGTATTATGTCTATATTTTATAACTATATTTATTATATCTATTATGTGTATATTTTATACCTATGTCTATTATATCTATTATGTCTATATTTTATAACTATATCCATTATATCTATTATGTCTATATTTCATACCTATATCTATTATAACTGTTATGTCTATATTTTCTAGGTATATCTATTATGTCTATATTTTATACCTATATGTATTATGACTGTATTTTATACGTAATCTATTATGTCTTTATTTTATACCTGTATCTATTATATCTATTGTCTATATTTATAACTGTATCTATTATATCTATTATGTCTATATTTTATACCTATATCTATTATGTCTACATTTTTTACCTATATCTATTATGTCTTTTATGTCTATATTTTATACCTATATCTATTATAACCATTATGTCTATATTTTATACCTATATCTATTATATCAATTATGTCTATATTATATACCTCTATCTATTATATCTATTATGTCTATATTTTATACCTGTATCTATTATATCTATATTTTGTACAATATCTGTTATTTCTAGTATTTCTATATTTTATAACTATATATATTATATCCATTATGTCTTTTATGTCTATATTTAATACCTATATCTATTATAACCATTATGTCTATATTTTATACCTATATCTATTATATGAATTTTGTCTATATTATATACCTCTATCTATTATGTCTATTATGTCTATATTTTATACCTATATCTATTATATCTATATTTTATATCAATATCTATTATTTCTAGTATTTCTATATTTTATAACTATATATATTATATCTACTATGTCTTTATTTTATACCTCTCTCTATTATATCTATTATGTCTATATATTATACCTATAGTTATTATGTCTATATTTTATACCTATATCTATTATATCCATTATGTCAATATGTTATAAGTAAATCTATTATATCTATTATGTCTATATTTCAACCTATATCTATTATATCTATTATGTATATATCTATTATATCAATTATGTCTATATTTTATACCTATACCTATCAAATCTATTATGTCTGTGTTTTATAACTGTATCTATTATATCTATATTTCTACCTACATATATTATAGCTATATTTTATACCTATATCTAGTTTATCAATTATATCTATATTTTATACCTATATATATATTATCCATTATATCTCTATTTTATACCTATATCTATTATATCTATATTTCACACCTATATCTAGTTATAACTATTATATCTGTATTTTATACCTATATCTATTATGTCTATATTTTA
>NW_022142775.1:0-27289 GCF_007565055.1 Rhinopithecus roxellana | reverse complement strand
TATCGTTATAAAATATAAACATTATAGATATACATATAAAATATAGACACAATATATATAAAAGATATAGGTATAAAATATAAACATAATAGATATTGTTATAAAATATAGACATAATAGATATAACAAATATAGATATAAAATATAGATACAATAGATATAATACCATATAGGTATAAAATACAGATATAATAGATATGCACACATAGATATAAAATATATACTATAACAGATATAATAGATATTGGCATAACAACACAGACATAATAGATAGAATAATTATAGGTATCAAGTATAGACTGTAATACATATAATAGATGCAGGCAATAAAATAGATATAATAGATATAGGCATAAAATATAGACATAATAGGTATAATAGATATAGGTATAAAATATAGACATAGCAGAAATAATAGATATAAGTGTAAAATATAGAAATAATAGATATAATTGATATAGGTATAAAATATAGACAAAATCGATATAATAGATAAAGGTATAAAACACAGACATAATAGATATAATAGTATAGGTATAAATGTAGGTATAATCGATATAGGTATAAAATATAGATATAATGGATTAAATATATATAGGTATAAACATATATTAATAAGTATAGGTTAAAAATATGGATATAATAGATATAATAGACATAGGCATAAATATATATATTATAGATATAGGTATAAAAATGTAGCATATTATAGATAAATAGATTATAGGGTATAAACTATAGCTATAATACAATACAATAGGTAAGGTAAAATCTATAGGCATACTAGATATAATAGTTATCGTTATAAGATACACATTAAGTAGACTATAATAGATAGTGGTATAAAAATAGACCTAATAGATAAAATAGATATAGATAAAAATATAGACATAATACCATATAATAGATATAGTTAAAATATGGACATAATAGATATCATAGATATAGGTTTAGAATCTAGAAATAATAGATATAATACACATAGGTATAAAATTAAACATAGTAGATGTAACAGTGAGAGGTATAAAATATAGACATAATAGATATCGGTATAAAATATCACAGAAAAATACATACAGGAATAATATATAGACATAATAGATATAATAGACTTAGGTCATAAAATATAGACATAATAGATATAGGGATAAAAATATAGTCCATAGTAGACATAATAGATATAGGTATAAAATATAGACCAAATAGATATAATAGATATAGGTATAAAATATACATAAATGGATATGATAGATATACGTATAAAATATAGGCATTAGATATAATATATATATGAATAAAATACAGACATAATTGAAATAAGTATAAAATGTAGACAAAATAGACATAAAGGTACAGGTATAAAATATCGATAAAATAGATATAATAGATACATGTATAAGATATATACATAATAGATACAATAGATATAGGTATAAAAACATAGACATAAAGATATAATAGAGGTATAAAATATAGACTAAAAGATATAATGGATATAGATATAAAATATAGACATAATAGATATAGTTATAAATATAGACATATTAGATATAATAGTTAGGTATAAAATATAGACATAACGGGTATAAAAATATAGGTATGAAATATAGACATAATAGATATAATAGATATAGGTATAAAATATAGACATAATAGATATAATCGTATATAGGTATAATATATAGACAAAATAGATATCGGTATAAAATGCAGACATAATAGATACAATAGATATAGGTATGAAATATAGACATAATAGATATAATAATTAAAGTTATAAAATATAGACATAACAGATATAGGTATAAAATATAGACATAATAGATATAATAGATATAGGTATAAAATATAGACATAACTGGTATAAATATATAGGTATGGAAATATAGACATAATAGATAAAGATAAAAATATAGACATAATAGATATAATGGATATAGGTATAAAATATAGACATAATAGATATAGGTATTAAATATAGACATAATAGATATAATAGAAATAGCTATAAAATATAGACATAATAGATATAATCGATATAGGCATAAAAATATAGACCTAATAGATATACGTATAAAACACAGACAATATAGATATAACAGATATAGGTATAAATATAGACATAATATATTAATAGATATAGGTATAATATATATACATAATAGTTATAATAGATATAGGTATAAAATACAGACATAATAGATATATAGATATAGGTATAAAATACAGATATAATAGATATAATGTATATAGGTATAAAATATACATATAACAGCTATAAGTATAAATATGGATATAATAGGTTTAGGTATAAAATATACACATAATAGTTATAATACATATAGGTATAAAATAAAATAAAATGATATAGGTATAAAATATAGACATAACAGATATAATAGAATATACGTATAAAATACAGACATAATAGATATAGGTACAAAATGTAGTCATTATAGATATAATATAGGTTTAAAATATAGACATGATATAATCCATATAGGTATAAAATATAGACATAATAGATATAGGTATAAAATATGGACATAATAGATGTAATCCATATAGGTATAAAATATAGACATAATAGATATAATAAATATAGGTCTAAAATACATAATAAATATAATAGATATGGGTACAAAATATAGACATAATACATACAGGAATAAAATATAGACCTAATTGATATAATAGGTATAGATATAAAATATAAACATAATATATATAGGTATAAAATATAGACACAATATATATAATAGATGTTGGTATAAAATGCAGACATAATAGAGAGAGTTATAAAATACAGACATAATAGATCTAATATATAGAGGTTTAAAATATGGATACAATAGATATAATAGATATACGTATAAAATATAGATTTAATAGATATTATAGACATAGGTATAAAATATACATATAATAGATATAATCGATATAATAGATATTGTCAGAAAATACAGATATAATAGATAGAATAATATAGGTATAAAGTATAGATGTAAAACATATAATATATACAGGTATAATGTAGAGATATAACAGATATAAGTGTAAAATATAGACATATTAGATATAATAGACACAGGTATACAATATAGACAAAATAGATATAATAGATATAGGTATAAAATATAGAAATAATAGATATAATAGATATAGTTATGAAATATAGACATAATAGATATAATAGATATATGTATAAGATGTAGACATAATCGATATAATAGATATAGGTATAAAATATATACATAATAGATATAATTGATATAGGTATAAAATATAGACATAATAGATATAATAGATATATGTATAAGATATAGACATAACCGATATAATAGATATAGGTATGAAATGTAGACATAATAGATATCATAGATACAGAAATAAAATATAGATAAAATAGATATAATAGTTACAGGTGTAAAATATGGACATAATAGATATAGATATAAAATATATACATAATAGATTTCATAGATATAGGTATAAAATATAGACATAATAGATATAACAGATATACGTATAAAATATACACATAATAGATAAAAAAGATATAGGTATAAGATATAGACATAATAGATATAGGTATAAAATATAGACAAAATAGATATAGGTATCAAATATAGACATATATATAATAGATATAGATATAAATATAAACAGAATAGATAGAGTAGAGATCGGTATAAAATATAGACGTAATAGATATAATAGATATAGGTGTAAAATATAGACATAGTAGATATCGTAGATATAGGTATAAAATATAGACATAATGGATATAATAGATATAGGTATAAAATATAGACATAATGGATATAATAGATATAGGTTTAAAATATAGACATAATAGATATAGGTATTAAATATAGACATAAACAGATATAATAGAAAGAGGTATAAAATATAGACATAATAGATATAATTGATATAGGAATCAAATATAGTGATAATAATTATAATAGATATAGGTGTAAAATATAGACATAATAGATATAGATACAAAATATAATCATAATGGTTATAATACATATAGGTATGAAATATAGACATAATAGATACAATAGGTATAGTTTTAAAACAAAGACATAATAGATATAATAGATATACGTATAAGATATAGACATAATAGATATAATAGATAAAGGTATAAAATATAGACATAATAGCTTTAATAGATATAGGTATAAAACTTTGATATAATAGATATAATAGATATAGGTATAAAACACAGACATAATGGATATAATCGATATAGGTATAAAATATAGAAGTAATAGATATCGATATAAAACATAGACATAATAGATATAGGTATAAAATATAGTCATAGATATAATAGATATAGGTGTAAAATATAGACATAGTAGATATAGTAGACAGAGGTATAAATATAGACATAATAGATATAATATATAGGTATAAAATATAGACATAATAGACACAATAGGTATATGTTTAAAATATAGACATAATAGATATAGGTATAACATATAGACATAATAGATATAATAGAAATAGTTATAAAATATACACATAATAGATATAATAGATATAGGTATAAAATATAGACAAAATAATTATAATAGATATATGTATGAAATATAGACAAAATAGATATAGGTATAAAATACAGACATAATAGATATAATAGATACAGGTATGAAATATAGATATAATAAATATAATAAGTATAGGCATAAAATATAGACATAGTAGATATAATTGATATATGTATAAGATATAGACATAGTAGATATAATAGATATAGGTATAAAATATACACGTAATATATATAGTAGATAGATGTATAAGATATACACATTATCGATATAAAAGATGTCGGAATAAAATATAGACCTAATAGATATAATAGATATAGGTATAAAATATAGACATAATAGATATAATAGATATAGGAATAAAATATAGACACGATTAAAATAGGTATACAATATAGACAAAATAGATATAAGATATAGGTATAAAATATAGACATAATAGATATAATAGATATAGGTATAAAATATAGACAAAATAGATATAGGTATAAAATATCGACATAATAGATATAATAGATATAGGTAGTAATATAGACATAAAAGATATAGGTATAAAATATAGACATATTAGATATAATAATTATAGGTATAAAATATAGAAATAATAGATATAATAGATATAGGTATAAAATATAGACAGATACAACAGATATAGATATAAAATAAAGACATAATAGATATAAGTATAAAATATAGACATATTAGATATAACAATTATAGGTATAAAATATAGACATAATAGATATATTAGATATAGGTATAAAATATAGACATAATAGATATAGATATACAATATAGACGAAATAGATTTAATAGATATAGGTATAAAATATAGACATAATAGATATAATAGACATAGGTATAAAATATAGACATAATAGATATCGGTTTAAAATATAGACATAATAGATTTACTAGGTATAGTTATAAAATATAGACATAATAGATGTAATAGATATAGGTATAAAATATAGACTTAAGAGATATTGTTATACAATACAGACATAATAGATATAATATATATAGGTATATAATATAGACATAATAGACATAATGGATATAGATATAAAATATAGACATAATAGATATAATAGATATAGGTAAAAAATATAGGCATGATAGATATAATAGAGGTATAAAATATAGACATAATAGATATAATTGATAGAATTATAAAATATAGACTTAATAGATATAATAGAGGGATAAAATATAGACATAATAGATATAATAATTATAGATATAAAATACAGACATAATAGATATAATAGATATAGGTATAAAATATAGACACAATTGATGTAATAGATATAGGTATAAAACATAGACGTAATAGATATAGGTATAAAAATAGACATATTAGATATAACAATTATAGGTAAAAAATATAGACAGAATAGATATATTAGATATAGGTATAAAATATAGACATAATAGATATAGATATACAATATAGACAAAATAGATTTAATAGATATAGGTATAAATTATAGACATAATAGGTATAATTGATATAGGTATAAAATATAGACATAATAGATATAGGTATAAAATATGGACATAATAGATATAATCGATATAGGTATAAAATATAGACATAATAGATATAATAGATATAGTTATAAAACTTAGACATAAAAGACATAGTAGATACAAGTATAAAATATAGATATAATAGATATAGGTATAAAATCTAGTTATAATAGATATAATAGATGCACGTATAAAAAATAGATATAATAGATTCAGTTATAAAGTATAGACAATAGATATAATAGATATAGGTATAAAATATAGATATAATAAATATAATTATAAAATATAAATATAATAGATATAAAAGTTATAGGTATAAAATATAGATATAATAGATATAGATATTGGTATAAAATATAGATATAAAGATATAATAGATAAAGGTATAAAATATAGACATAATAGATATACATATAGGTAAAAAATATAGATATAATGGATATAGGTTTCAAAATAGATATAATAGATACAGGTATAAAATATGGATATATTGGATATAATAGATATAAGCAGAAAATATAGACATAATAGATATAATAGATATAGGAATAAAATATAGACATAATAGATATAATAGATAAAGATAGAAAATGTAGACATAATAGATATAATAGATATTGGTATAAAATATAGATATAATAGATATTGGTATAAAATATAGACATAATAGATATACGTATAAAATATAGACATAATAGATATAATAGATATAAGTATAAAATATAGACATCAGAGGTATAATAGATATAGGAGATGGGTATAAAATATAGACTTAATAGATATAATCGATATAGGTGTAAAATATAGACATAATACATATAGGTATAAAATATAGATATAATAGATTTAATAGATATTGTCATAAAATATAGACACAATAGATATAATAGAAATAGGTATAAAATATAGACATAATAGATATAATCGATATAGGTATAAGATATAGTCATAAGAGATATAGGTATAAAATATAAACATAATAGAAATAATAGATACAGGTAAAAAATATAGACATAAGAGATATAATAGATATAGGTATAAAATATCGACATAATAAATATAATCGATACAGGTATAAACTATAGACATAATAGATATAGGAATAAAATATAGACATTATTGAAATAGGTATAAAATATAGACATAATATATATAATAGATATAGGTAAAAAATATAGACATAATAGATAGAATACATGTAAGTACAAAATATGTACATAATAGATAAAATAGATATAGGTATAAAATAAAGACATAATAGATATAATAGATATGGGTGTGAAATATAGATATATAAGATATAATAGATATAGGTATAAAATATACACATAATATATATGATAGATATAGGTACAAAACATAGACATAATAGATAGAGGTATAAAATATAGACATAATAGATATAATAGATAGAGTTGTAAAATATAGACATAATAGATACAATAGATAGAGGTATAAAATATAGACATAATAGATATAATAGATACAGGCATAAAATATAGACATAATAGATATGATAGATATAGGCACAAAACATAGACATAATAGATACGTTAGATATAGGTATAAAATATAGACATAATCGATATAGATATCAAATATAGATATAATAGATATAATAGATATAAGTATATTATATAAATATAATAGATAAAATAGATAGAGGTATAAATATAGATATAATAGAAATAGGTATAAAATATAGATATAATGGATATAATAGATATAGGTATAAAATATAGACATAATGGATACAATAGAGACAGAATAGATATAATAGATATAGGTATAAAATACAGACATCATAGATATAATAGATAGAGAAATAAAATATAGACAAAATTGATATAATAGATAGAGGTAAAAAATATAGACATCATAGATATAATAGAGGTATAAAATATAGACATAATAGATATAAGTGATAGAGGTATAAATTATAGACATAATAGATATTATAGATAGAGTTATAAAATGTAGACATAATAGATTTAACAGATATAGGTATAAAATATACACATAATAGATATCGGTATAAAATATAGACATAATAGATTTAATAGATGTAGTTATAAAACATAGACATAATAGATATAATAGATATAGACATAAAATATAAACATAATAGATATAATAGGTATAGGTAAGAAATATAGACATAATAGATATAATAGATATAATGGAGAGAGATATAAAATATAGACATAATAGATACCGGTATAAAATATAGACATAACAGATATAATAGATATAGGTATAAAATATAGACATAATAAGATATAACAGATATATGTATACGACATAGACATTATCGATATAATAGATATAGGTATAAAATGTAGACATAATAGATATAATAGATATAGGTATAAAATATAGACATAATAGATATAAAAGATATAGGAATAAAATATAGACATAATTGAAATAGGTATAATATATAGACAAAATGGATATAAAAGATGTAGGTATAAAATATAGACATAAAAGATATAATAGATATAGGTAAAAAATAAAGACAAAATAGATATAACAGACATATGTATAAGATGTAGACATCATCGATATAATAGATCCAGGTATAAAATATAGACATAATAGATATAATAGATATAGGTATGAAATATAGACATAATAGATACAATAGATATAGGCATAAAATATAGACATAATAGATATAATAAATATAGGTATAAAATATAGACATAATAAATATAATAGATATAGGTATAAGATATAGACATAATAGATATAATAGATATAGATATCAAATATAGACATAATAGAAATAATAGGTATAGGTATGAAGTATAGACATAATAGATATAGGTGTAAAATATAGACATAATAGATTTAACAATAATAGGTATAAAATATAGACATAATGGATATAATAGATATAGGTATAAAATATAGACATAATAGATATAATACATAAAGGTGTAAAATATAGACATAATAGATATAGGTATTAAATATAGACACAATAGATATAATAGAAACAGGTATAAAATATAGATATAATAGATACAGGTAGAAAATATATACATAATAGATTTAATAGATATAGTTATAAAATATGGACATAATAGATATAATAGATATAGGTATAAAATATAGACATAATAGCTATAGGTGTAAAATATAGACAAAATAGATATAGGTATAAAATATAGATATAGATATAATAGATATTGGTATCAAATATATACATAATAGATATTATAGAGATGTGTATAAAATATAGAAATAATAGATATAATACATATAGGTGTAAAATATAGACATAATCTATATAATAGATATAGGTATAAAACATAGACATAATGGATATAATAGATATAGGTATAAAATATAGACATAATAGATAAAATATAGATACAAAATATAGACATAATAGATATAGGTGTTAAATATAGACATAATAGAAATAATGGAAATAAGTATAAACTATAGACATAATAGATATAATAGATAAAGGTATAAAATACAGGCATTACAGATATAGGTATAAAATATAGACATAATAGACATAGGTAGAAAATATAGATATAATATATATAATAGATATAGGTATAAAATAAAGACATAATAGATATAGGTATAAAATACAGACATCATAGATATAGGTATAATATATAGATATAATAGATATAGGTATAAAATATAGACATAATAGATATAATAGATGTAGGTGTACAATATAGACATAATGGACAAAATAGATATAGGTTTTAAACATAGACATAATAGATATAATAGATATAGGTATTAAATATAGACATAATAGTTGTAATAGATATAGGTATAAAATATAGACATAATAGATATAGGTATAAAATATAGACGTAATAGATATAATAGATGTAGGTGTACAATATAGACATAATGGACAAAATAGATATAGATATTAAATATAGACATAATAGATATAATAGATACAGGTATTAAATATAGACATAATAGATATAATAGATATAGGTATAAAATATAGACATAATAGATATAGGTATAAAATATAGACATAATAGATATAATAATTATAGCTATAAAATATAGACTTAATACATATAGGTAGAAACGACAGCAAAAGCAAAAATTGACAAATGGTATCTAATTAAACTAAAGAGCTTTTGCACAGCAAAAGAAACTACCATCAGAGTGAACAGGCAGCCTACAAATGGGAGAACATTTTTGCAACCTACTCCTCTGACAAAGGGCTAATATCCAGAATCTACAAAGAACTCAAACAAATATATGAGAAAAAAACAAACAACCCCATCAAAAAGTGGGGAAAGGATATGAACAGACATTTCTCAAAAGAAGATATTCATACAGCCAACAGACACATGAAAAAATGCTCATCGTCACTCGCCATCAGAGAAATGCAAATCAAAACCACAATGAGATACCATCTCACACCAGTTAGAATGGCAATCATTAAGAAGTCAGGAAACAACAGGTGTTGGAGAGGATGTGGAGAAATAGGAACACTTTTACACTGTTGGTGGGATTGTAAACTAGTTCAACCATTATGGAAAACAGTATGGCAATTCCTCAAGGATCTAGAACTAGATGTACCATATGACCCAGCCATCCCACTACTGGGTATATACCCAAAGGATTATAAATTATTCTACTACAAAGACACATGCACACGTATGTTTATTGCGGCACTATTCACAATAGCCAAGACTTGGAATCAACCCAAATGTCCATCTGTGACAGACTGGATTAAGAAAATGTGGCACATATACACCATGGAATACTATGCAGCCATAAAAAAGGATGAGTTTGCGTCCTTTGTAGGGACATGGATGCAGCTGGAAACCATCATTCTTAGCAAACTATCACAAGAAGAGAAAACCAAACACCGCATGTTCTCACTCATAGGTGGGAACTGAACAATGAGATCACTTGGACTCGGGAAGGGGAACATCACGCACTGGGACCTATCATGGTGAGGGGGGAGGGGGGAGGAGGGAGGGATTGCATTGGGGAGTTATACATGATATAAATGATGAACTGATGGGTGCTGACGAGTTGATGGGTGCAGCACACAAACATGGCATAAGTATACATATGTAACAAACCTGCACGGTATGCACATGTACGCTAAAACTTAAAGTATAATAAAAAAAAAAAAAAAAAAAGAATAAAAAAAAAAAACCTTCTTTAAAAAAAAAAAAAGAAAATATAGACATAATAGACATAATAGATATATGTTTAAAATATAGACATAATAGATATAATAGATATATGTATAAAAAATAGGCATAATAGATATAATAGATAGAGGTATAAATTGAAGACATAATAGATATAATAGATATAGGGATAAAATATAGACATAAAAGACTTAATACATACAGGTATAAAATATAGACATCATAGATATAATAGATATAGGTATAAAATATATACATAATACATATAGGTATAAAATATAGACCTAATAGATATAATAGATATAGCTATAAAATTTACACAAGATAGATATAATAGATAAAGTTATAAAATACACACAAAATAGACATAATAGATATAGGTATGAAATATAGACATAATAGATATAATAGATGTAGTTATAAAATATAGATATAAAAGATATAATAGAGGTATAAAATGTAGACATAATAGATACAATAGATATAGACATAATAGATATAATAAATATAGGTATAAAATATAAACATATTAGATGTAATAGATACAGGTATAAAATATAGGCAGAATAGATATAAGTATAAATTACAGACATAATATATATAATAGATATAGGAATAAAATATAGACATTATAGATATAGGTATAAAATATAGACATAATAGATATAGGTATAAAATATAGACATAATAGATATAGTAGATATAGGTATAAAATATAGATATAAAAGATATAATAGAGGTATAAAATGTAGACATAATAGATACAATAGATATAGACATAATAGATATAATAGATATAGGTATAAAATATAAACATATTAGATGTAATAGATATAGGTATAAAATCTAGACATCATAGATATAATAGATATAGGTATAAAATATAGACATAATAGATATAGGTATAAAATATAGACATAATAGATATAATAGATAAAGATATAAAATATAGGCATTACAGATATAGTTATAAAATATAGACATAATAGACATAGGTATAAAATATAGACATAATAGATATAACAGATATGGGTATAAAATATACACATAATAGATATAATAGACATAGGTATAAATTGAAGACATAATAGATATAATAGATATAGGGATAAAATATAGACATAAAAGACTTAATACATATAGGTATAAAATATAGACATCATAGATATAATAGATATAGGTATAAAATGTAGACATAATAGATATAGGTATAAAATATAGACATAGTAGATACAATATACAGAGGTATAACATATAGACATAATAGATATAGGTATAAAATATAGACATAATAGATAGAATAGATAGAGGTATAAAATATAGACATAATAGATATAGGTATAAAATATAGACATAATAGATATAAGAGATATAGTTATAAAATATGGACATAATAGTTATAATAGATATAGGTATAAAATATAGACATAAGAGATATTATATATAAGTATAAAATATAGATATAATAGATATAGGTATAAAATATAGATATAATAGATATAATAAATATACTTTTAAAATATAGATACAATAGATATCGGCATAAAATATAGATATAATATATATAATAGATACAGATATAAAATATGGATATAATAGATAAAATTATAAAATATAAAAGTAATAGATATAATAGATATACTATAAAATATGGATATATATTGGTATAAAATATAGTTATAGTAGATATAGGTATGAAATATAGATATAATAGATATAATATATATAGTTATAAAATATAGACATAATAGATATAATAGATATAGATATAATATATACACATAATAGATATAATAGATATAGGGATAAAACATAGACATAATAGATATAATAGATATAGGTATAAAATACAGTATTAAAAGTTATAATAAATATAGGTATGAAATATAGACATAATAGATATAACTGATATAAGTATAAAAAATAGACATAATAAATACAGGTATAAAATACAGACATAATAGATATTATAGATATAGGTATCAAATATAGATATATATAGGTATAAAATATAGTTATAATAGATATCGGTATAAAATATAGACATTAGAGATATAATAGATATAGGTATGAAACGTAGACACAATAGATATGACATATATGGGTATAAAATATAGACATAATACATATGATAAATATAGGTAAAAAATATAGACATAATTGTTATAATAGATATAGGTATAAAACATAGACATAAAAGATATAATACATATAGATATAAAATATAGACATAATAGATATGATATATAGGTATAAATATAGACATACTAGATATGACAGATATAGGTATAAAATATAGACATAATAGATATAATAGATATAGGTATAAAAAATAGACATAATAGATATAACAGATATACGTATAAAATATAGACATAAAAGATAGAGATATAAAATATAGACATAATAGATATGATAGATATAAGTATAAAATAAAGACATAATACATATAATAGATATGGGTATAAAACATAGACATAAAAGATGTAATAGATATAGGTATAAAATATAGACATAATAGATATTGATATAAAATATAGATACAATAGAAAAGATTGAGGTATACAATATAGACATAACAGATATAGGTATAAAATACATACATAATAGATATAAGAGATATAGTTATAAAATATAGACATAAAAGTTATAAAAGATATAGGTGTAAAATAAAGACATAATAGATATGGGTATAAAATACAGACATAATAGATATCGGTATAAAATATAGACATAAAAGATATACCTATAAAATATAGACATAACAGTTATAATAGATATAGGTATAAAATATAGACATAATAGATATAGTAGATATAGGTATAAAATATAGACATAATAGATATAATAGATATTACTATAAAATATAGACGTAATAGATATAGGTATAAAAAATAGACATAATAGATATAATGGATACAGGTATGAAATACAGACATAATTGATATTATAGATATAGGTATAAAATATAGACAAAATAGATGTAATAGACATAAGTATAAAATATAGACATAATAGATATAATAGATATCGGTATAAAATATACACATAAAAGATAAAATAGATAGGGGTATAAAATATAGTTATAATAGATATAGGTATAAAATATCGATATAAAAGATATAATAGATATACGTATAAATTATAGATATAATAGATATATGTATAAAATATAGATATAATACATATACGTATAAAATATAGATATAATAAATATAATTATAAATTATAAATATAATAGATATAATAGATAAAGGTATAAAACATAGATATAAGAGATATAATAGATATAGGTATAAAATATAGCCATAAGAGATATAATAGATATAGGTATAAAATATAGACACAATAGATGTAATAGACATAGGTATAAAATATAGACATACAGGTATAAAATATAGATATAATAGATATAATAGATACATATAAAAAATAGATATTATAGATACAGGTATAAAATATAGACAGTAGATATAATAGATATAGGTATAAAATATAGATATAATAGATATAGGTATAAAATATAGTTATAGTAGATATAGGTACAGATTATAGATATAATAGACATAATAGATATAGGTATAAAATATAGACATAATAGATATAAGAGATATAGGTATAAACTATAGATATAATAGATATAATGGATATAGGTATCAAATATATATATAATAGACATGGGTATAACATATAGATATAGTGGATATAGTAAATATAGGTATGAAATATAGACAGAACAGATGTAATAGATATAGGTATAAATATAGACATAATAGATATAATAGATAACGATATAAAATATAGACAAAATATATATAATGGATATTGGTATAAAATGTAGACATAATAGATATAGGTATAAATTATATACATAATAGATATAATAAATATAGGTATAAAATATAGACATAATAGAGAAAATAGATATAGGAATAAAATATAGACATAATAGATACAATAGATATAGGTATAAAATATAGACATAAGAGATATAACAGATATAGGTATAAAATATAGACATAATACATATAATCGACACAGGTATAACATATAGACATGATAGATATAGGTAAAAATACAGACATAATTGATATAATAGATATAGGTATAAAATATAGACATAATGCATACAAAAGATATAGGTATAAAATATAGACATAATAGATATAATAGTTATAGGTATAAAATATACATATAATTGATAAAGTCATAAAATATAGATATAATAGATATAGGTGTAAAATATAGATACAATAGACATAATTATAAAATATAAATCTAATTGATATAATAGATATAGGTATTAAATATAGATATAAGAAATATAGGTATAAAATATGGTTATAATAGATATAGGTATAAAATATAGACATAATGGATATAATAGATATAGGTATAAAATACAGACATAATAGATATGGGTATAAAATATATACATAATAGATATAAGAGATATAGGTATAAAATATAGATATAATAGATATAATAGAGGTATAAACTATAGACATAATAGACATAATAGATATAGTTATAAAATATAGACATAATAGATATAATAGATATAGGTATACAATGTAGACATAATAAACATAATAGATATAGGTATAAAATATAGACTGAATAGATACAATAAATATAGGTGTAAAATATAGATTTAATAGATATAGGTATAAAATATAGACATAATAGATATAATAGATATAGGTATAAAATATAGACATGATAGATATAGGAATAAATTAGAGACATAAAACATACAATATATATAGGTATTATATATAGACATAACGCATATAGGTAAAAAATACAGACATAAGAGATATAAGTTTAAAATATAGACATAATTGATACAGGTATAAAATATAGACATATTAGATAAAATAAATATAGGTATAAAATGTAGAGTTAATAGATATAGGTATACAATATAGACATAATGGATTTAATATATATAGGCATAAAATATAGACATAATAGACATAATAGATATAGATATAAAATATAGACATAATAGATATAATAGATATAGGTATAAAATATAGACATAATAGATATAATAGAGGTATAAAATATAGACATAATAGATGTAATTGATAGAGTTATAAAATATAGACATAATAGATATAATAGATAGAGGGATAAAATATAGACATAATGGATATAATAGATATAGTTATAAAATACAGACATAATAGATATAATAGATATAGGCATAAAATATAGACATAATAGATATATTAGATTTAGGTATAAAATATAGACGTAATAGATATAGGTATAAAATATAGACATAATAGATATAATAGATGTAGGTATAAAATATAGACATAATAGACATAATGGATACAGATATAAAATATAGACATAATAGATATAATAGATATAGGTATGAAATATAGGCATAATAGATATAATAGAGGTATAAAATATAGACATAATAGATATAATTGATAGAGTTATAAAATATACACATAATAGATTTAATAGATACACGTATAAAATATAGATATAATAGATATAGGTATAAAATATAGATATAATAGATATAATAGATATAGGTATAAAATATAGATATAATGGATATAATAGATGTAGGTATAAAATATAGACATAGTAGATATTAAGGATATTGGTATAAAATATAGACATAATAGTAATCATTCATATAGGTATAAAATATAGACATAATAGATATAATAGATATCGACATAAAATATAGACATAATAGATATAACAGATATAGGTAAAAAATATAGACATAATAGATATTGGTATAAAATATAAACATAATAGATATAATAGATATAGGTATAAAATATAGCCATAAGAGATATAATAGATATAGGTATAAAATATACACATAATACTTATAATCCATACAGGTATAAAACACAGACATAATAGATATAGGTATAAAGTATAGACATAACAGATATAGGTATAAAATATAGATATAATAGATATAATAGATATAGGCATAAATTATTGACATAATAGATATAGGTATAAAACATAGACATAATAGGTATAGGTATGAAATATAGACATAATCGATATAATAGATATATGGATAAGATAGAGACATAATAGATACAATAGATATAGGTATAAAATATAGACAAAATAGATATAAAAGATATAGATATAAAATATAGACACAACAGATATAATGAACATATGTATAAAATATAGACATAGTAGATATAATAGATGTAAGTTTAAAATATAGACATAATAGCTATAATAGATTAAGGTATAAAATATGGACATAAAAGATATAATAGATATAGGTATAAAATATAGATATAATAGATATAATAGATGTAGGTATAAAATATAGACATAACAGATATAATAGATATAGATATGAAATATAAACATAATAGATATAGTTATAAAGTATATATGTATATAATAGATATTGGTATAAAATACAAATATATTAGATAGAATAATATAGGTATAAAGTATCAATGTAAGACATATAATATATACAGGTATAACAAATAAATGTATAAAATATATAGATATAACAAATAAATGTATAAAATATAGACATATTAGATATAATAGACACGGGTATAAAATATAGACAAAATAGATATAATAGATATAGGTATAAAATATAGAAATAATAGATATAATAGATATACTTATAAAATATAGGCATAATAGATATAATAGATATATGTATAAGATATAGACATAATCGATATAATAGATATAGGTATAAAATATATACATAATAGATATAATGGATATAGGTATAAAATATAGACATAATAGATATAATAGATATATGAATAAGATATAGATATAACCGATAAAATAGATATAGGTATGAAATATAGACATAATAGATATAATAGATATAGGTATCAAATATAGACATAATTTAAATAGGTATAAAATATCGACAAAATAGATATAAAAGATATAGGTATAAAATATAGACATAATAGATATAACAAATATAGGTGTAAAATATAGACATAATAGATAAAATAGATATATGTATAAGATATAGACATAATAGATATAATAGATATAGGTATAAAATATAGACATAAAGATATAATAGATATAGGTATGAAATATTGATATAATAAATATAGACATAGGTATAAAATATAGACATAATAGATATAATATGTATAGGTATGAAATATACACATAATAGATATAATAGATATATGTATAATATATAGACATAATAGATAAAATAGGTATACGTGTGAAATATAGACATAATAGATATAATAGATTGAGATATAAAATATAGATAAAATAGATATAATAGTTACAGGTGTAAAATATAGACATAATAGATATAGATATAAAATATATACATAATAGATATCATAGATATATGTATAAAATATAGACATAATAGATATAACAGATATAGGTATAAAATACACACATAATAGATAAAATAGACATAGGTATAAAATATGGACATAATAGATATAGGTATAAAATATAGACAAAAAAGATATAGGTATAAAACATAGACATATATATAATAGATATAGGTATAAAATATACACAGAATAGATATAGTGGAGATCGGTATAAAATATAGACGTAATAGATATAATAGATATAGGTGTAAAATATAGACATAGTAGTTATCGTAGATATATGTATAAAATATAGACATAACGGATATAATAGATATAGGTATAAAATATATACATAATGGATATAATAGATATAGGTATAAAATGTAGACATAATACATATAGGTATTAAATATAGACATAATAGATATAATAGAAATAGGTATAAAATATAGACATAATAGATATAATAGATATAGGTATCAAATATAGACATAATAATTATAATAGTTATAGGTATAAAATATAGACATAATAGATAGATATAGGTATCAAATATAGACTTAATAGATATAGGAATAAAATATAGACATAATAGATACAATAGGTATAGATTTAAAACAAAGACATAATAGATATAATAAATATAGGTATAAAATATAGAGTTAATAGATATAGGTATACAATATAGACATAATATATTTAAGATATATAGGTATAAAATATAGACATAATAGACATAATAGATATAGATATAAAATATAGACCTAATAGATATAATAGATAAAGGTATAAAATATAGACATACTAGGTATAATAGAAATAGGAATAAAATATATACGCGATTGAAATTGTTATAAAATATAGACAAAATAGATATAAGATATAGGTATAAAATATAGACATAATACATATAATAGATATAGGTATAAAATATAGACATAATAGATAAAATAGATATATGTATAAGATATAGAAATAATCGATATAATAGATATCGGTATAAAATATAGACATAATAGATATAATAGATATATATATAAGATATAGATATAACAGACATAATAGATATAGATATAAAATAGAGACATAATAGATATAATAGGTATAGGTATGAAATATTATCGTAATAGATATAATAGATATATGTATAAGATATAGACTTAATAGATACAAGAGATGTAGGTATAAAATATAGACATAACAGATATAATAGATATAGGTATTTAATATAGACATTATAGATATAGGTATAAAATATAGACATATTACATATAATAATTGTAGGTATAATGTATAGACATAAGAGATATAATAGATATAGGTATAAAATATAGACATAATAGATATACTATAGATATAAAATATAGACATAATAGATTTAATAGATATAGGTATAAAATATAGACATAATAGATATACTAGATATAGGTATAAAATATAGACATAATAGATAAAATAGATATAGGTATAAAATATAGACATAATAGATATAGGAATAAAATATAGACAAAATAGATATAGGTATAAAATATAGACATAGATATTATAGATATAGGTATAAAATATAAAAATAATAGATATAAGGGAGATGGGTAAAAAATATAGACGTAATAGATATAATCGATATAGGTGTAAAATATAGACATAATACATACAGTTATAAAATATAGATATAATAGATTTAATAGATATAGTCATAAAATATAGACATAATAGATATAATAGAAATAGGTATAAAATATAGACATAAAAGATATAATCGATATAGGTATAAAATATAGACATAATAGATATCGGTATAAAATATAGACATAATAGATATAGGTATAAAATATAGACATAGATATAATGGATATAATTATAAAATGTAAACATAATTGATATAATATTGATGGGTATAAAGTATACACGTAATAGATATAGTACATATAGGTGTAAAATATAGACATAATTGATATAATAGATATAGGTATAAAATATAGACATAATTGATATAATAGATATAGGTATAAAATATAGACATAATAGATATAATAGATATAGGTATAAAATATAGACATAATAGACTTAATAGATATAGTTATAAACTATAGACATAATAGATATAGGTATAAAATATCGACATAATAGATATAATAGAAATATGTATACAATATACACATAATAGATATAATAGATATACGTATAAAGTATAGACATAATAGATATAATAGATATAGATATAAAATATAGACATAATAGATATAAAAGGTATAGGTATGGAATAGAGACAAAATTGATAAAATATATATATGTATAAGATATAGACGTAATAGATATAATAGATATAGGTGTAAAATGTAGACACACTAGATATAATAGATATAGGTTTAAAATATAGACATAATGGATATTATAAATATAGGTAAAAAATGTAGACATAATAGATATCATAGATATAGGTATAAAATAGAGACATAATAGATATAATAGGTATAGGTATAAAATATAGACATAATAGATAAAATAAATATAGGTATCAAATATACACATAATAATAATAATAGATATAGGTATAAAATATAGACATACTAGATATAGGTACAAAGTATAGACATAGTGGTTATAATATATATAGGTATGAAATATATACACAATACATATGATAGGTATAGGTTTAAAATAAGGCATTATAGATATAATAGATATAGGTATAAAATATAGACATAATAGATACAGTAGATATAGGTATAAAATACAGACATACTATATATAAGAGATATAAGTATAAAATATAGACAGAATAGATGTACGTATAAAATACAGACAAATAGATATAACAGATATAGGTATAAAATATATACATAATATATATAATAGATATAGGTATAAAATATAGACATAATAGATATAATAGGTATCGTTATAAAATATAAACATAATAGATATAGGTATAAAATATAGACACAATATATATAATAGAAACAGGTAAAATATACACCTAATAGATATAGTTATAAAATATAGACATAATAGATATAATAGGTATAGGTATAAAATATAGATACAATAGATATAATAGATATAGGTATAAAATATAGATATAATAGGTATTATAGACATAGATATAAAATATATATATAATAGATATGATCGATAAAATAGATATTGGCATAAAATACAGATATAATAGATAGTATAATATAGGTATAAAGTATAGGTGTAATACATATAATAGATACAGGTATAAAATATAGATATAATAGATATATGTATAAAATATAGACATATAAGATATAATAGATATAGGTATAAAATATAGACATAAGAGATATAATAGATATAGGAATAAAATATAGATATAATTGAAACAGGTATAAAATATAGACACAATAGATATAGGTATAAAATATAGACATAGATATAATGGGTATAGGTATAAAATATAAACATAATAGATATAATAGAGATGGGTATAAAATATATCCATAATAGATAAAATATATATAGGTGTAAAATAGAGACATAGTAGATATAATAGATATAGGTATAAAATATAGACATAATGGATATAATAGATATAGGTAAAAAATAAAGACATAATAGATATCATAGATATAGGTATAAAATAGAGACATAATGGATATAATAGATATAGGTATAAAATATAGACATAATAGATATAATAGATATAGGTATCAAATATACACATAATAATAACAATAGATATAGGTATAAAATATAGACATAATAGATATAGGTACAAAGTATAGACGTAATGGTTATAATAGATATAGGTATGAAATATATACACAATACATATGATAGGTATAGGTTTAAAATAAGGTATTATAGATATAATAGATACAGATATAAAATATAGACAAAATAGATATAATAGGTATAAATATGAAATGTAGACATAATAGATAAAATAGATATATGTATAAGATGTAGACATAATACATAAAATGGATATAGGTATAAAATATAGATTTAATAGATATAATAGATAGAGGTATAAAACATAGACATAATAGATATAATAGATATATGTATAAAATATAGACATAATAGATATAATAAATATAGGGATAAAATGTAGACAGGGTAGACATAATAGATAGAGGTATAAAATATAGACAAAATAGATATAATAGATATAGGTATAAAATATAGAGAGTATATAATATAGATATAAAATATAGGCATAATAGATATAGGTAAAAAATACAGACATATTAGATATAATAGATATAGGTATAAAATATGGACATAATAGATATAATAGATATAGGTTTAAAATATAGACATAACAGACATAATAGATATAGGTATAAAACATAGACATAATAGATATAATAGATATAGGTATAAAGTATAGACATAATTGATATAATACATATATTTATAAAATACAGACATTGAAGATATAATAGATATAGGTATAAAATGTAGACATAATAGATATAATAGATATAGGTATAAAAGATAGACATAATAGATATAATAGATACACGTATAAAATATAGAAATAATAGATATAATAGATATAGGTATAAAATGTAGACATAATAGATATAATAGATAGACATATGAAACATAAACATAGTAGGTATAATAGATATAGATATAAAATATGGACATAATAGTTATGAGAGGTATGAAATTGAGACATAATAGATATAATATACATAGATATAAAATATAGACATAAAAGATGTAATACATATAGGTATAAAATATACACATCATAGATATAATAGATATAGGTATAAAATATAGACATAATAGATATAGGTATAAAATATAGACATAATAGATAGAATAGAGGTATACAATATAGACAAAATAGATATAGGTATAAAATATAGACATAATAGAATAGATAGTGGTATAAAATATAGACATGATAGATATAGGTATAAAATATAGACATAATAGGTATAAGAGATATAGTTATAAAATATAGACATAATAGTTATAATAGATATAGGTATAAAATATAGACTTAATAGTTATAATTGATATAGGTATAAAATATAGACATAATAGATATAAAATACATAAGTATCAAATATAGACTTAATAGATATAATAGATATAGGTATAACATGTAGATATAATAGATATAATAGATATATGTATAAAATCTAGACATAAATGGTATAATAGATATACGTATAACTTATTGACATAATAGATATACATATAGATATAAAATATAGACATAATATATATAATATATATGTTTATAAAATATAGACAGATATAATAGATATAGGTAAGAAATATAGACATAATAGATACAATCGATATAGATAGAAGATATAGACATAATTGATACAATAGATATACGTATAAAATATAGACATAATAGATATAGATATAGGTATAAAATATAGATAAAATAGATATACGTGTAAAATATAGATATAATAGATATGATAGATATAGGTATAAAATATAGATATAATAAATATAGGTATCAAATATAGATGTAATAGGTATAATATATATAGGTATAAAATATAGATAAAATAGATATATTTAAAAATAATAAATATAACAGATACAATAGTTATAGGTATAAAATATAGATAAAATAGTTATATTTATAAAATATAGACATAATAGGTATAATAGATATAGGTATATAATATAGACATAATAGATATAATATATATAGGTATAAAATATAGACATAATAGATATTATATATATGGGAATAAAATATAGATATACTACATATAGGTATAAAATATAGATAAAATGGATATAGGTATAAAATATAGACATAATAGATACAACAGATACAGTTATAAAACATAGATATAATTGATATAGGCACAAAATATAGATAAAATTGATATAATAGATATACGTATAAAATATAGTTATAATAAATATACTTATAAAATATAGATTTAATTGATATAATAGATACAGGAAAAAAATAGAGATATAATTGATATAATTATAAAAAATAAATATAATAGATATAATAGATATAGGTAGTAAATACACATACAATAGATACAAGTATAAAATATAGTTATAATAGATATAGGTGTAAAATATAGATATAATAGATATAGGTAGAAAATAGAGACATAATAGATATAATAGATATAGGTATTAAATATAGACATAATCGATATAATAGATATAGGTATAAAGTATAGACATAATAGATATAGATATAAAATATAGACATAATAGTTTCAATAGATATAGGTATAAAATATAAATAAAATAGATATAGGTATAAAATATAGACATAACATATATAATACATATACGTATAAAATACAGACATAATAGATATAGGTATAAAATGTAGACATTGTAGATATAATATAGGTATAAAATATAGACATAATAGATATAATAGATATAGAATAAAATATAGACATAATTGAAATAGGTATAAAATATAGACAAAATAGATATAGGTATAAAATATAGACATAGATATAATAGATATAGGTATAAAATATAAACATTGTAGATATAATAGAGATGGGTATAAAATATAGATGTAATAGATACAACGGATATGGGTGTAAAATATACACATCTTAGACATACTAGATATAGGTATAAAATATAGACATAATGGATATAATAGATATAGGTATAAAATATAGACATAATAGATATAATAGATATAGGTATAAAATGTAGACATAATAAATATTGGTATTAAATACAGACATAATAGATATAATAGAAATAGGTTTAAAATGTAGACATAATAGATATAATAGATATATGTATCAAATATAGACATAATAATTATAATAGATATAGGTATAAAATATAGAGATAATAGATATAGGTACAAAATATAGACATAATGGTTATAACAGATATAGGTATGAAATATAGACATAACGGATATAATAGGTATAGTTTTAAAACAAACACATAATAGATAAAATAGATATAGGTATAAGATATAGACATAATATATATAGGTATAAAATATAGACATAATAGATAGAGGTATAAAATAAAGACATATTAGATATAATAATTATAGGTATAAAATATAGACATGATAGATATAATACAAATAGGTATAAAATATACACATAATAGATATAATAGATATAGGTATACAATATAGACGTAATAGATATAAGAGATAGGTATAAAATATAGACGTAATAGATATAGGTATAAAATATAGACATAATAGATATAATAGATGTAGGTATGAAATATAGACATAATAGATATAATAGATATAGGTATAAATTATAGACACAATAGGTATAATTGATATAGGTATAAAATATAGACATAATAGATATAATAGATATAGGTAAAAAATATAGACAAATTTGTTATAGGTATCAAATATAGACATAATACACACAGGTATAAAATATAGACAGAATAGATACAACATATATAGTTATACAATATAGAGATAATAGTTATAATAGATAAAGGTATAAAATATAGACATAATAGGTATAGTTATAAAATAAAGACATAATAGATATAGGTATAAAATACAGACATCATAGATATAGGTATAATATATAGACATAATAGATATAATAGATATAGGTGTAAAATACAGACATAAAAGATATAATAGATACAGATGTAAAATATAGACATAAAAGATATAATAGATATAGGCATGAAATGTAGACATAATAGAGATAGGTATAATATATAGATATAATAGATACAGGTTTAAAATATAGACATAATATATATGATAGATATAGGTATAAAATATAGACATAATAGATATACGTATAAACTATAGACATAATAGATATAATAGATATGGGTATAAAATATAGACATAATAGATACAGGCATAAAATATAGACAAAATAAATATAGTAGATATAGGTAAAAAATATAGACATAACAGATAGATATAGGTATAAAATATAGACATAATAGATATAGGGATAAAATATAGACATAATAGATATAATAGATATAGGGATAAATATAGACATAATAGATATAATAGATACAGGTATAAAATTTAGACATAATAGATACAATATATACAGGTTTAAAATATAGATATAATAGATATAGGTATAAAATCTAGACATAATAGGTATAATAGATATACGTATAAAATATAGACATAATAGACAAACATATAGGTATAAAATATAGACATAATAGATATAATAGAAATATTTATAAAATATAGACATAATAGATATAATAGATATAGGTATAAAATAGAGACATCATATATATAATATACACAGGTATAAAATATAGTCATAATAGAGATAGATTTAAATATAGACATAATGGATATAATAGATTTAGGTATAAAATATAGACATAATAGATATAGGTATAAAATATAGACAAAATAGATAGGGGTTAAAATATAGACATAAATATAATAGATATAGGTATAAAATATAAACATCCTAGATATAATAGTGATGGGTATAAAATATAGACTTAATAGATATAATAGATAGGTATTAAAATATATACATAGTAGATATAATAGATATAGATATAAAATATAGAACATAATGGAATATAATAGATATAGGCATTAAAATATCGACCTAATAGGATATAATAGATATTGGTATAAAAAATATAGACATAATAAGATATAATAGATTTATAGAATAACTATGACATACTAGATATAACAGATATAGGTACAAAATGGACATAA